>NC_090737.1:129925475-129990475 GCF_036898095.1 Palaemon carinicauda | reverse complement strand
TTGCAACAATTACGTTAATTACACTTATTAATCTTTAACATTTCAATTATACTTTAACTCCAAGTTTTATGAAAAAAAAATAGGAATAACAGTTACCACCAGTTACACATTTAACTTAAAAAAGAGCATAAACATGTCTGTAGCACATTGAATTACAATCCTTTTTACATTAGACATTTCCACTACTTACATTACACACTTCATAATAGAATTTGATAATTTTGTCATTGATACAAGTGCATAAAACTTTTCTAAAAATCAAAATGACTCTACCAAAACCTGTACATTTGACATTATAACCCCCTGCAATACAAGCCTTCTGAATATTCTGAAATTTATACCAAACTCTAAAATCTGATAAACAATTACAATATTAATGAATTTGAGGCTTTTGAGCAAGTTAATAATGGTATAGCATGGCCTTAATAATCATGACTTTAGTTGCAAAGACAGCTGTTTCAATAAGTAGACTAAAATCCAAAATATTCACCAGTACAGATTATCGGCCTTTGGCAAGTACAATATATTTAAACACATTGAGCCACAACTCTCAAGACACCAGTGAAAGAATGAACAAGTTCTGTACATGGGGTATAAAATAACAATCTAAAAGAACAAGTGATTACTCTAGTTAAAATCAGGATCTACTTCATGAACTTTTTAGCCCGGTTTGTGGTGAGGAATAGAATGGCAAGTGCTGGTGCTCAAAGAGGAGGGGGCCAGTGGGAGACACATCAGCCATATGAGGCGAGTATCTTTGGTTTTTATAACATTTCCAAATTTGGGATAAGGAAGGATCAAGGATGGGGAGTGGGAGCTCTGAAATTGGAGGTGAACATCAGGTTAAAGTAAAAGAGAATTTTATAATTCAACCTTATTGGAAAATCTGTACAAATTTTCCCATTACTTTAAACAATTAGTATGTTATAATTCAAGGTATATTCACGTAGCACCGAGAGAGAGAGAGAGAGAGAGAGAGAGAGAGAGAGAGAGGAGAGAGAGAGAGAGAGAGAGAGAGAGAGAGAGGATGCTGATATATTACTTAAAGCACCAGGAAATTAAAGAAGGTTCCTTAGACTGGAGTTGCCAATAAAGTACATCTAGTGTATATCCCATCTATTTTATAACTAATCACAAATCCACTTTTATCTACACAACCACATGATTCCAAACTCTTCTCCCTCCCTTCAGCTAAACGCTAACACTTTACGCTAAGGTCTTATTAACCCAAGAAATTAAGATTTTCATATAACTATGCAGTTCACTACAGAAGTTTTTACCTTTTACTAATCAGCTGCTATCTGAGGTCGCCTACTGAAACTCCAAATTGACGAGACATCATTTCAGTCAACTGTCACACCATTTAGATTAATTTATTTCGTGCAATAGGTCTATAGTTAGTAATTCATAAAAAAAATCAAAGTTTTAGGAATTAACTTTAATACGTAACATAACTTGTTTATATTTACCAAAAAATTACGAACACTTTATCAAAAATACTTGTTTCTGTTAAATCCATTACATCAACCTGTACTTATAGCCTCTAATATCATTAATCGTTACTCAAGAGTGCATTTATGTTCATAAATGTCCATTGAGTTGGATTCTACTTCATTTAACCAATCTATCATCACATGTTCTGTATTTCTCTTATGCTTACGTATATCATAGTTTATACTTCAATTAACCATATATCGAAGTTAATTTCTTTATTCATCAACATTCTTTCACAATGCCAATCATCCTAAGTCCATAATATATTTAGGACTGGATTGGATTTAGGAATTTTGTGTATAAAACTCAGAACTGGGGCCTGTGGGATCATTCCATGCCCTACTACAACTGGGGATACGATAGCAATTACACTGTAAAGATATGAGAGATCGGAAAAAATGGAAAGAAAGCCGTAGGAATGAAGTTAAAACAGAATGACATAAAAAGGTGCTAATCAGGTCAGAAGGAATGCACAAGTGCAGGAATCTGAAAGGACATGCAAGTGCTGATAGGCTCAGATGGAACGTGGAAGTGCAGGTAGGATTAGAAGGAACGCGTAACTGCAGGTAGGGTCAGAAGGAACACATAAGTGTAGGTAGAGTCAGAAGGAAGACGTAACCGCAGGTAAGGTCAGAAGAAACACATAAGTCAGGTAGAGTCAGAAGTAACGCGTAACTGGAGGTAGGGTCAGATGGAATGTGTAAGTGCAGGTAGGGTCAGAAGGAACAGGGAAGTGCAGGTAGGGTCAGAAGGAAAAGGGAAGAGCAGGTAGGGTTAGAAGGAACGGGGAAGTACAGGTAGAGTCAGAAAGAACGTTGAAGTGCAGGTAGGGGTCAGAAGGAACGTTGAAGTGCAGATAGGGTCAGAAGGAACGAGGTAGGGTCAGAAGGAACAAGGAAATGCATGTAGGGTTAGAAGGAATGTGGAAGTGTAGTTAAGGTCAGAAGGAACGTGGAAGTGAAGGTAGGGTAAGAAGGAACATGCAAGTGCAGATAGGGTCAAATGGAATGCATAAGTACAGGTAGGGTTAAAAGAAATGCACAAGTGCAGGTAGGGTCAGATGGAATGTGTAAGGGCAGGTAGGGTCAGAAGGAATGTGTAAATGCAGGTAGGGTCAGAAGAAATGGGTAAGTGCAGGTAGGGTCAGCAGGAACACGTAAGTGCAGGTAGGGCTAGAAGGAATGTTTAAGTGCATGTAGTGTTAGAAGGAACGTGGAAGTGCAGATAAGGTCAGAAGGAACGTGGAAGTGCAGATAAGGTCAGAAGGAATGTGGAAGTGCAAATAGGGTCATAAGGAACGTGCAAGTGCAGGTAGGGCCAGAAGGAACGTGCAAGTGCAGGTAGGGCCAAAAATAATGTGGAAGGGCAGGTAAGGCCAGAAGGAACGGAAAGTTCAGGTAGGGCCAGAGAGAATGTGGAAGGGCAGGTAGGGCCAGAAGGAACGGGAAGTTCAGGTAGGGACAGAAAGAATGTAGAAAGGCAGGTAGGGCCAGAAGGAACGGGAACTGCAGGTAGGGCCAGAAAGAAAGTGGAAGGGCAGATAGGGCCAGAAGGAACAGGAAGTTCAGGTAGGGCCAGAAAGAATGTGGGAGGGCAGGTAGGAACAGAAAGAATGTGGAAGGTCAGGTAGTGCCAGAAAGAATGTGGAAGGGACGGTATGGCCAGAAGGAACGGGAAGTTCAAGTAGGGCCAGAAAGAATGTGGAAGGGCAGATAGGGCCAGAAGGAACGGGGAGTTCAGGTAGGGCCAGAAAGAATGTGGGAGGGCAGGTAGGAACAGAAAGAATGTGGAAGGTCAGATAGGGCCAGAAAGAATGTGGAAGGGACGGTAGGGCCAGAAGGAAGGGGAAGTTCAGGTTGGGCCAGAAAGATCGTGGAAGTGCAGGTAGGGCTAGAAAGAATGTGGAAGGGAAGGTAGGGCCAGAAGGAACGGGAAGTTCAGGTAGTGCCAGAAAGTATGTGGAAGGGCAGGTAGGGCCAGAAAGTATGTGGAAGGGCAGGTAGGGCCAGAAGGAAAGTGGAAGTACAGGTAGGGCCAGAAAGATTGTGGAAGGGCAGGTAGGGCCAGAAGGAAAGGGACGTTCAGCTAGGGTCAGAAAGAATGTGGAAGGGCAGGAAGGGCCAGAAGGAACGTTGAAGTGCAGGTAGGGCCAGAAGGAAGCTGAAGTGCATGAAGAGTCAGAAGGAATGTGGAAGGGCAGGTAGGGCCAGAAGGAACGTTGAAATGCAGGTAGGGCTAGAAGGAACGTGGAAGTGCAGGTAGGGTTAGAGGGAACGTGGAAGTGCAGGTAGGGCCAGAAGGAACGTGGAAGTGCAGGTAGGGCCAGAAAGAACGTGAAAGTGCAGGTAGGGTTAAAAGGAACGTGGAAGTGCAGGTAGGGCCAGAAGGAACGTGGAAGTGCAGGTAAGGCCAGAAGGAACATGAAAGTGCAGATAAGGTCAGAAGGAACGTGGAAGTGCAGGTAGGGTCAGTAGGAATGTAGATGGGCAGGTAGAATCAGAAGGAACGTGGAAGAGTAGGTAGTGCCAGAAGGTACATGGAAGTGCAGGTAGGGTTTAAAGGAACGTGGAAGTGCAGGTAGGGCCAGAAGGAACGTGGAAGTGCAGGTAGGGCCAGAAGGAACATGCAAGTGCAGATAAGGTCAGAGGGAACGTGGAAAGATGGGCAGGTAGAATCAGAAGGAACGTGGAAGAGTAGGTAGTGCCGGAAGGAACATGGAAGTGCAGGTAAGAGTAGAAGGAACGTGGAAGCGCAGGTAGGGCTAGAAGGAACGTGGAAGTGCAGGTAGGGCTAGAAGGAACGTGAGGTGCAGGTAGAGTCAGAAGAGATGTGTAATTGCTGGTAGGGTCAGAAGGAACGCGGAAGTGCGGGTGGAGTCAGAAAGGACGTGTAATTGCAGATAGGATCTAAAGAAACGTTGCGGAGATCATTAAGCAATACCTACAATGGACCACAGGAGGTACATTGATGGTACTACGCCCCTACAGAGATAATACATTTGATTCAATATCTAGCCTTTCAATAACGTAAATCCTATGAGGTTTAGTCTCCCCAACCGATGTTTCATAACCCTCTTGCTCAATGGACGTTCATTGACCTATATTTCATTACTCTCTTTGCCATTTAAACTATTAAGTTTTATTAGCTAGTCCCTCCAATAAGCCTCACTCACTCAGTTCTCCAAACTCTCGCAAAAGAGAGAGAGAGAGAGAGAGAGAGAGAGAGAGAGAGAGAGAGAGAGAGAGAGAGAGACTTGCAAAGCAATTCAAAAGGTCAAAGGGAAGATGGATATTGGGACAAAATTTGACTAATATTCAAGAACTATTCACACATAAAAGAATAAGAAATACCAGATACCAGACTTTTCGTTATCTTTAACATATATATAACTCATAAGAAGTATTATAGTTTGTTTTCATTCTTAGAAAACCGAATTGTAAAAGGGAATAACATTATTTTTGATAGAAGGAAAGCAAAAGTTAATTATTGTGAACAGTTTTCTCTTAGCAATATACAGGAAATTTACAGAACATTATGCTTTTAATATTTTCTTATTTAAAAAAATAGAAGGGAACGAAGCAGATTGATGGACAGTTTTATGAAAGTTGAGGAAATAGCATAGGAAGAAAAACATTAGGTGCTACATGTGAGTAACATACCTTGAATTCCATTGATACAGAAGTTCTCTTTTAAATGTTCCCCCAAAATAAAAGCAAAATTATTAGGAATATGTCTTGAATCTACCAATTACAAAGATTTTGTCAATTACCTCTTATTTGACAGAGCAATGCCATATATCTCTAGAGCCTAAATATTGAGAGGAAAATTGAAACTCTTGAAAACAAGAGTGATTGAAAAAATTAAACAACGAATTACTTGATCAGAAACAAGAAAACAATGAAATACTTAATCCAAGGAGTGTACATAATAGCTCCTTAGACCAAATTGTGTAATGGATAACTCCATACACAAAAGATTGCTCTAAAATTAGGCAATATAGATCACTTCATTAACCAATGAGTGCACAAGGCAAACCTATAGAAGTGTTCTAAGTAACACTAGAGACGAAAGTGTCCATAATAACTCCCAAGACCAAGAAGGGTCGTGAACAACTGAATGGACAAATAAATAAGGCCCAAGTAACTCCACAGGCAGAGGCCTCCTGAATAAACCAGTATATACTACAAAAAAAATCTGGAAACGAGGGAATACTCAAAACTGGTGAATGAAATAAGTGCCCAGATAGGTTATTGAATCAAGAAACTCCACGAATAACTCCATAGATAAAGGATCCCAAGATTAATGTACAGACTAATGAGTATCCCTAATAACCTAAAGAAAATTATGTAGAGCCTGAATTTCTCCACAATCCATGACTGAGGAGTTCCTCAAATAACTCCATAGACCAAGGTCTACGAAAGAAGTTTTAAGCAAACCGTATCTAAGGGGTGAAGCTTGGTAAATCAAGGGATTACCCAATAGCCAATTTTTGCCCAGAGAAAATTGATGAAACAAGGGGAACTCTACAAGTTATTTTCTAACAGAAAGTGCCTGAAATAAAGTCTGAATACTAAAGAAAGCTTTATATGCCACAAAGTTATCGAAACTATATCTGTAAAAAATCTGTAAACAAGGATAGCTCACAAAAAACTCTATAGAGGAGGGAATGCTCCAAGTAACACAACAGATCAAAGAACAAACATACAGAATATTAGAATTTACTTTAGGGTGATACTTTAAACGAGACCATATCATCGCCTCACAAAAAGCAAATCGAGAAAAAAAAAATAGATAAAATCTCTGGAAACTTAACTGGCCCTTTCACAACTGTCAGCAAGAATGGCCTAAAAATTATCTTAAAGCAAGTATAATTTTGAAACTCAGAAAATCCTTGCACAACTTTGCAAACCTAAATATGAAGGTAAATATTTTGAATTGATATGAGATCTTTACCGTTTACATAATCTTCAAAAACCCAAAAGAACCCAATAACTCTCGAGCAGTAGTATCTCAACGGGTGGCTGGTGACTTGTCCAACCTACTACCTGCAGTACTTGCAGTTGGAGAATCCCACCTTGAAGAAGCCACTGATCTACTGATCTATCCCAGTACTGGTTAAAATGAAATTGAAAAGGTCTTATTCTGAAAGGAGCATAAGAGACTCATCCAGTAGTGAACAGATCTTTTGTTTTCTTGAACTTTTTTACCATAGGGAGAAAATCCTGAATTCTGTTCTACAACGGAAAGAGAGAATCAACTCGACTTCTTCAAATTAACAAAAAATCTGTTTTAATAACAAATTCAGTAGAATGGGAAGCAGGGATTCCAAACTGTTGTTGAGATCAAACCAGAACCCTAGTTGGAAAAGCAGGATGCTATAAGTCACAGGGCTCCACCATGGAAAAAAGCCCAGAGAGGAAAGGAAATAAGGAAACAGAAGTTTGCGCCTGAGTATACCTTCAAACAAGAAAACTTTAACCAAAGAGTGTGGAAGATTGTGGTATAGAGGCTATGGCCGTACCAAAAGCTGGAGAACAATGATTTGATTTTGTAGTTTCCTTCTCCTAGAAGAGCTGCTTACCATAGCTAAATAGTCTCTTCTACCCTTACCAAGTGGGATGTACCCACTGAAGGCGTTAATTGCTTGATTGAAGAAAAAAATTTTCGGTTTTCTTTGTGTTATCAGGTGTATGAGGAAAAAGAAAAATATGTATAGAACAGGCCAGACTATCGATGTATGTGTAGGCAAAGGAAAAATGAGCTATAACCAGAGAGGGATCCAATGTCAAAGGACCCAGTAACTCTCTTGCAATAGTATCTCAATGGGGAGCTGGTGCCGTGGCCATCCCACTACCTACAATATGATGTGTTTTAATTAAAGGCAAAGTTTATTAACCTACAAATATTCATAGAATAGGAGAGCCTAATGGAAAGAAATGATAGGAAAAAAAAATTATATTTTAATTATAAAATAAATTTTTGAATATACTTTCCCGGTGAATATAAATAGCTGCAACTCAACAGACAAAAAACAGTAAAAACTCGCCAGCGATCGCTATACAGGTTGCGGGTGTGCCCACCAGCGCCAACTGTCGGCCAGATACCATACTCGATGTAAACAAAGACTCAATTTCTTCTCATCCCACTGCGTCTCTATTGGGGAGGAAGGGAGGGTCGTTTAATTTATATATTCACCGGGTAAGTATATTCAAAAATTTATTTTATAATTAAAATATCATTTTTAAATATTTAACTTAGCCGGTGAATATATATATAGCTGATTCACACCCAGGGTGGTGGGTAGAGACCAGTTAAATATGTTTACATCGTATAAGCTAAGAGTTTTTATTTCATTTTAGAAGTTATCAATATAACAAAAACAAAATAAATAGGTACCTGGTAAGGAAGTCGACTTAGACGATTACTCTGCCTTGTAAGTACATCTTCCTTACGGAGCCTCGCGATCCTCTTAGGATGCTGACAGACCCCTAGGAGCTGAAGTATCAAGGGCTGCAACCCATACAACAGGACCTCATCAAACCCCTAATCTGGGCGCTCTCAAGAAATGACTTTGACCACCCGCCAAATCAACCAGGATGCGAAAGGCTTCTTAGCCTTCCGGACAACCCATAAAAAACAACATTAAAAACATTTCAAGAGACAGATTAAAAGGATATGGAATTAGGGAATTGTAGTGGTTGAGCCCTCACCCACTACTGCACTCGCTGCTACGAATGGTC
Source organism: Palaemon carinicauda (assembly GCF_036898095.1). Taxonomy (NCBI): domain Eukaryota; kingdom Metazoa; phylum Arthropoda; class Malacostraca; order Decapoda; family Palaemonidae; genus Palaemon; species Palaemon carinicauda. The sequence goes on along the minus strand of NC_090737.1, from coordinate 129,982,241 downwards.
CCAGTGTGTAGCAGTTCTCGTAAAGAGACTGGACATCTTTCAAGTAAAATGACGCGAACACTGACTTGCTTCTCCAATAGGTTGCGTCCATTATACTTTGCAGAGATCAATTTTGCTTAAAGGCCACGGAAGTTGCTACAGCTCTAACTTCGTGCGTCTTCACCTTAAGCAAAGCTCGGTCTTCCTCACTCAGATGTGAATGAGCTTCTCGTATCAACAATCTGATAAAGTATGACAAAGCATTCTTTGACATGGGCAAGGATGGTTTCTTAACTGAACACCATAAAGCTTCAGATTGGCCTCGTAAAGGTTTAGTACGATCTAAATAGAACTTAAGAGCTCTAACAGGGCATGAGACTCTTTCTAGTTCATTGCCTACGATCTCCGATAAGCTGGGAATATCGAAAGATTTAGGCCAAGGCCGAGAAGGTAGCTCATTTTTGGCTAGAAAACCAAGTTGCAGCGAACAAGTAGCTTTTTCCGACGAAAATCCGATGTTCTTGCTGAAGGCATGAATCTCACTGACTCTTTTAGCCGAGGCTAAGCATACCAGGAAAAGTGTCTTAAGAGTGAGATCTTTCAGGGAGGCTGACTGTAAAGGCTCAAACCTGTCTGACATGAGGAATCTTTGTACCACGTCTAAATTCCACCCAGGAGTAGCCAAAAGACGCTCCTTGGTGGTCTCAAAAGACTTAAGGAGGTCTTGCAGATCTTTATTGTTAGAAAGATCTAAGCCTCTATGCCGGAAGACCGATGCCAACATGCTTCTGTAGCCCTTGATAGTGGGAGCTGAAAGGGATCGTCCTTTTCTCAGGTATAAGAGAAAATCAGCTATTTGGGCTACAGAGGTACTGGTCGAGGATACAGAAACTGACTTGCACCAGTCTCGGAAGACTTCCCACTTCGATTGGTAGACTCTAATGGTAGACGCTCTCCTTGCTCTAGCAATCGCACTGGCTGCCTCCTTCGAAAAGCCTCTAGCTCTCGAGAGTCTTTCGATAGTCTGAAGGCAGTCAGACGAAGAGCGTGGAGGCTTTGGTGTACCTTCTTTACGTGTGGCTGACGTAGAAGGTCTACTCTTAGAGGAAGACTTCTGGGAACGTCTACTAACCATCGAAGTACCTCGGTGAACCATTCTCTCGCGGGCCAGAGGGGAGCAACTAACGTCAACCTTGTCCCTTCGTGAGAGGCGAACTTTTGCAGTACCTTGTTGACAATCTTGAACGGTGGGAATGCGTAGAGATCCAGATGTGACCAATCTAGGAGGAAGGCATCTATATGTATTGCTGCTGGGTCCGGGACTGAGGAGCAATAGATTGGAAGCCTCTTGGTCAGCGAGGTTGCAAAGAGATCTATGGTTGGTTGACCCCAAGTGGCCCAAAGTCTCTTGCACACATCCTTGTGGAGGGTCCATTCGGTTGGAATTACTTGCCCTTTCCGACTGAGACAATCTGCTATGACGTTCAAGTCGCCCTGGATGAACCTCGTTACTAGGGAGATGTCTCGACCTTTTGACCAGATGAGCAGGTCCCTTGCGATCTCGTACAACGTCAGTGAGTGGGTACCTCCTTGTTTGGAGATGTACGCCAAGGCCGTGGTGTTGTCCGAGTTTACTTCCACCACTTTGCCTCGAAGGAGATACTCGAAGCTTTTCAAGGCCAGATGAACTGCCAACAGCTCCTTGCAGTTGATATGCATGCTCCTCTGACTCGAGTTCCACAGACCTGAGCATTCCCAACCGTCCAGCGTCGCGCCCCAGCCCAAGTCCGATGCGTCCGAGAAGAGAACGTGGTTGGGTATCTGAACAGCCAGGGGAAAACCCTCTCTTAGGTTGATATTGTCCTTCCACCAAGTCAGACAAGACTTTATCTTTCCGGAAATCGGGATCGAGACCGCCTCTAGCGTCTTGTCCATTTTCCAGTGAAAAGCCAGATGGAATTGAAGAGGACGGAGGTGTAGTCTTCCTAGTGATACAAATTGCTCCAGGGATGACAGCGTCCCTACCAGACTCATCCACAGCCGGACTGAGCAGCGTTCTTTCTTCAGCATCTTCTGGATGGAGAGCAGGGCTTGATCTATTCTGGGGGCCGACGGAAAAGCCCGAAAAGCTTGACTGTGAATCTCCATCCCTAAATACAGAATAGTTTGGGATGGGACCAGCTGCGACTTTTCCAAATTGACTAGGAGTCCCAATTCCTTGGTCAGATCTAGAGTCCACTTGAGATCCTTCAGACAGCGACGACTGGAAGAGGCTCTGAGAAGCCAGTCGTCCAAATAAAGGGAGGCTCGGATGTCCGATAAGTGGAGGAATTTGGCCACATTCCTCATCAGCCTCGTAAATACGAGAGGAGCTGTGCTTAGGCCAAAGCACAGGGCCCGAAACTGGTAAACCACATCTTCGAAGACGAATCTCAGAAAAGGTTGGGAGTCTGAGTGAATGGGGATGTGGAAGTAGGAGTCCCTTAGGTCCAACGAGACTGTCCAGTCTTCCTTTCTGACCGCTGCTAAGACTGACTTTGTGGTCTCCATGGAGAACTTCGTCTTTGTGACAAAGACATTCAGAGCACTGACGTCTAGCACCGGTCTCCAACCTCCTGTCTTCTTTGATACTAGGAAGAGACGGTTGTAAAATCCCGGTGATCGAAGGTCCGAGACTTTGACCACCGCTCCCTTCTCTAGCAAAAGAGACACTTCCAGTTTCAGGGCTTGTCTCTTTTCTTCCTCTCTGTACCTGGGAGAGAGATCGATGGGGGACGTCGCTAGAGGGGGTTTGCGTTCAAAAGGGATTTTGTACCCCTCTCTGAGTAACTTCACAGATTGTTGATCTGCGCCTCTCTTCTCCCAGGCTTGCCAGAAGTTCTTGAGTCTGGCTCCTACTGCTGTCTGAAGTTGCGGGTAGTCAGACTCTGCCCTTAGAGGACTTGGATCCTTTCCTCTTCCCTCACTTCCCTTCGGCACGAGCACCTCCTCTGCTGGAGGCTCTGCCACGAAAGGGTGGAATAAAGCGAGACGCTGGAGTGTCTATCCTCGGTCTAGCAGACAATGTAGGCAAAGGGGGAGCTTTGCGAGCCGAGGACGCAACTAGATCGTGGGTGTCCTTCTGAACTAAAGATAAGGCAATTTCCTTTACCAAGACTTCAGGAAACAGGCACTTGGAAAGGGGAGCAAAGAGTAGCTCAGATCTTTGGCATGGCGCCACTCCAGCAGACAGGAAAGAACAGAGAGACTCTCGCTTCTTCAGGACTCCGGACGTGAATGAGGCGGCTAGCTCGTTGGACCCATCACGGACGGCCTTGTCCATGCAGGACATAATGAGCAAGGAAACATCCTTAACTGCAGAAGAGATTTTCCTGCTCAGGGCTCCTAAGCACCAGTCTAGGTAGTTAAAGACTTCGAAAGCCCTAAATATCCCTTTAAGAAGGTGGTCCAGGTCCGATGGTGACCAACAAATCTTCGAGCGTCTCATGGCAAGGCGGCGGGGAGAGTCTACAAGACTTGAGAAGTTGCCCTGGGCAGACGCAGGAACTCCCAAGCCGAGAACTTCTCCCGTGGCATACCAGACGCTCGATCTAGACGAGAGTTTAGATGGGGGAAAGGCAAATGCTGTCTTCCCTAAACTCTTCTTAGATTCTAACCAGTTTCCCAACAGCCGCAAAGCTCTCTTGGATGAGCGAGAGAGAACGAGTTTAGTAAAGGCAGGTGCGGTAGCAGGCACGCCTAATACAAACTCTGACGGCGGCGAACGAGGAGCCACAGAAACAAAGTGGTCCGGGAACAACTCCTTAAATACAGCCATGACTTTTCTAAAGTCCAATGATGGTTGAGTTGCCTTAGGCTCGTCAAGTTCTGAAGGTTGAGCGTCTTGTGGTTCAGCAACGTCCTCATCTGATAGTTCCTCATCCGAAAACTGATGAGGAAACGGCAACGGAGTGGGCAACGTTTGGCTCGCTGAGTCCGGTCGCACTGGTGCATGCGTGACGGAGCCGGACGCAGCGTCATGGAACTGCTGCACAGTCTGTGAACTGTCAACAACCATGGGTGCGCGAGGACGCACAGCGTCCACCCGAGACTGCTTAGACCGTCTGGGTTGTGCAGTCAACACCATACCGGGTTGCGGAGGTTGACGCACCGCGTCAAAACAAGTCACCTCTGATGGTTGCTGAACGTCCTGAACGTCAACAACCACCTCCGTGCGTCGCCTAACGTCAACGTGCGGCTGGCAACCCACACTGGGTCGCATCGGTGGAGGTACCACCCCAACTGGTAGACGCGAGAAAGTTACCTCAGCGTCAACAGGACGCACAACAGCACGCTTGGATGGTTGTTGGCCAGAAGGTTCAGCAGCAACCTTCTCCGCATTAAAGTCCTCCATCAAGGACGCAAGCTTGGACTGCATGTCCTGCAGCAACACCCATTTAGGGTCTACGGCAGCAGGTGCGGCAACAGACGGGGTGAGCGACGGAGGCAGTACCGCTTTGCCTCTCTTAGGCGGCGAGCAGTCATCAGATGACGGCAACGAGTCCGAACTGACCCAGTGGCTACAACCGGGACGTTGGACTTGTCCTGAAGGGACCGACTTACGTTTCAAAGGTCGTGAGACCTTGGTCCAAGGTTTCTTACGAGAAACACCTTCGGATGACGAAGTAAAAACGGGCTCTCTCGTCTTACGTAGGTAGGGGCGATCTTGGGGAGACACGCCTGATACCATGGAGGGAACGTCTGTTCGCTGATCAAGGCCTCTCGAACCCATGCGTCGTACGACATTGCTTCTCCCCTGGGCTTGGGAGCTTGCAAGAGGTCCCGGACTAGGAGGACGACAGGCACGAACAGATGAACCCTGAAGCGCAACACTGTTCACAACACTTTGAGAAACACTAGGCAATTTATCACTTCCCGCGGCACTTTGGCACTTTAGTTCCTTAACATCCGCCATGAGTTGATTGCGGTCACTTGCAAGGGACTCAACTCTCTCCCCCAAGGCATGGATAGCACGCATCATGTCAGCCATCGATGGTTCCTGAGTGCTAGGAGGGGGGTTAGGAACAACCACTACAGGGGAAGGATTAGGTTGAGGGGCATGAGGAGAGGAAAAAATCTACCGACCTAGAAGAACTTCTCCTTACCCTATCTCTCTCTAGTCTGCCTGTATACTTCTCAAATTCGATAAAATCGAATTCCGAAAGGCCCACGCATTCCTCACACCGATCTTCCAATTGACAGGTTTTACCCCGACAATTGGAACAAACAGTGTGAGGGTCGAGAGAAGCCTTTGGAAGACGCCTATGACAGTCCCTAGCATTGCATTTTCTGAACTTGGTAACTTGTGAAAGGTCAGCCATTTTGAATTGGTCAAGGGAAAATTTAAAAAAACGATCTAAGTCATCAACAATGAATCCGATACAAAAAAGAGTTCAAGGATTTATTTGAAGAAAAACCCTGCACTGCGAAAGCTCAAAACCAAATTAAAGTACTTCACCAAATATGATGGGAAAAACTCCAGGTTTCAACAGCGAGTAAAGTACGTCTTGTCGACACGTCGACAGAGAAGAAATTGAGTCTTTGTTTACATCGAGTATGGTATCTGGCCGACAGTTGGCGCTGGTGGGCACACCCACAACCTGTATAGCGATCGCTGGCGAGTTTTTACTGTTTTTTGTCTGTCGAGCAACAGAGTTGCAGCTATATATATTCACCGGCTAAGTTAAATATTTAAAAAATGATATTTTCATTATAAAATAAATTTTTGAATATACTTACCCGGTGAATATATAAATAGCTGACGTCTCCGACGGCCCGACAGATTCCAAAAAACTCGCGAGCGATCGCCATGAAGGTTGCGGGTGTGCCCACCAGTGCCGACTATCGGCCAGATACCGCATATACTTCTCAACCACTCCAGTTCTTCTCAGTCCGTAGGGTCTCTATCGGGGAGGAAGGGAGGGCCTTTAATATTATATATTCACCGGGTAAGTATATTACAAAATTTATTTTATAATGAAAATATCATTTTTAAATATTAAACTTAGCCGGTGAATATGCAAATAGCTGATTCACACCCATGGTGGTGGGTAGAGACCAGTATTATAACAATAAAGGTGTATATGCTCAAGAGTTTTTGACAAATATTTCATAAAAACAAACTTAAGTATAGGTACCTGGTAAGGAAGCTGACTCTGATGAATACTCTGCCTCATTAGTCCGCTTTCCTCACGAAGCCCAGCCATCCTCTCAGGATGCTGAAAGACTCCCAGGAGCTGTTATATCCAGGGCGAACACCCCTATAACAGGACCTCATCAATACCCTTAATCTGGGCGCTCTCAAGAAACAACATTTTGACCACCCGCCAAATCAAAAAGATTGCAAAAGACTTCTTAGTCTTCCGTACAACCCAAGACAAGATTAAAAATTTCAAGAGTAGATTAAAAGGATATTGGGATTAAGGGAATGTAGTGGTAGAACCCTCACCCACTACTGCACTCGCTGCAACGAATGGACCCAGTGTGTAGCAGTCCTCATAAAGAATCTGGACGTCTTTCATGTAAAATGAAGCGAACACAGACTTGCTCCTCCAAAAGGTCGCGTCCATAATACTTTGAAGGGATCTATTTTGCTTAAACGCCACGGAAGTTGCTATCGCTCTTACTTCGTGAGCCTTGACCTTAAGCAAACTACGATGCTTCTCACTTAAATGAGAATGTGCCTCCCGGATTAAAAGTCTAATAAAGTAAGGTAACGCATTCTTAGACATGGGCAAAGAGGGCTTTTTAACGGAGCACCATAAAGCCTCTGAACAACCTCGTATCGGTTTAGTTCTAGATAAGTAAAACTTAAGAGCTCTAACGGGGCACAGCACTCTTTCAACTTCATTACCTACGATCTCAGAAAGACTAGGTATTTCAAAAGATTTAGGCCAAGGACGAGACGGAAGTTCATTCTTGGCCAGAAAACCAAGTTGAAGAGAACATATTGCTTTATTTGTTGAGAAGCCGATGTTCTTACTAAAAGCATGGATCTCACTGACCCTTTTAGCCGAAGCCAAGCTCACTAAAAAAAGTGTCTTGAGGGTAAGATCCTTCAGGGAGGCTGAATTTAAAGGCTCAAACCTGTCTGACATTAAGAACTGTAGGACCACGTCCAAGTTCCAAGCAGGTGTTGAAATACGACGCTCCTTAGAGGTCTTGAAAGACTTAAGGAGGTCTTGGAGATCTTTGTTATTCGAAAGATCCAAGCCTCTATGCCTGAAAACAGAAGCTAACATGCTTCTGTAGCCTTTAATGGTGGATGCAGAGAGGGAGCGACCGTTTCTCAGATATAGCAGAAAATCCGCAATCTGCTCTACAGAGGTACTGGAGGATGAAATAGAGGAGGACTTGCACCAATCTCTAAATACCTCCCACTTCGACTGGTAGATCTTGATAGTCGAGGATCTTCTAGCCCTCGCGATCGCTCTAGCTGCCTCCTTCGAAAATCCTCGAGCTCAAGAGAGTCTTTCGATAGTCTGAAGGCAGTCAGACGAAGCGCGGGGAGGCTTTGATGAAGTCTCTTTACGTTAAGCTGTCGTAAGAGATCCATCCGCAAAGGCAGACTCCTTGGAACGTCTACCAGCCATAGAAGTACCTCTGTGAACCACTCTCTCGCGGGCCAGAGGGGAGCAACCAACGTCAACCTGGTCCCTTAGTGAGAGGCGAACTTCTGCAACACCTTGTTGAGGATCTTGAAAGGTGGAAAGGCGTAAACGTCCAGGTGAGACCAGTCCATCAGAAAGGCATCTATGTGGGCCGCCTCTGGATCTGGGACTGGAGAGCAATAAGTCGGGAGCCTTTTTGTCAGCGAGGTCGCAAAGAGATCGATGATGGGTAGACCCCAAGTCATCCAAAGACTCTTGCACACATCCTTGTGGAGCGTCCACTCTGTAGGGATCACCTGACCTCTTCGTCTGAGACAGTCCGCCAAGACGTTCAACTTCCCTTGGATGAACCTTGTCAAAAGCGAGATGTTTCGATCTTTTGACCAAATGAGGAGGTCCCTTGCGATGACGAAAAGAGCGTGGGAGTGAGTGCCTCCTTGCTTCGAGATGTAAGCCAAGGCCGTGGTATTGTCTGCATTCACTTCTACCACCTTGTTTCGAAGCAGACTCTCGAAACTCCTCAGTGCTAAATGGACTGCTAACAGCTCCTTGCAGTTGATGTGAAGGCTCCTCTGGTCTGCGGCCCAAAGACCCGAGCATTCCAGACTATCCAGAGTCGCCCCCCAACCCAAATCCGATGCGTCTGAAAATAACACATGGTTTGGGTTCTTGACTGCCAGAGACAGACCTTCCCGAAGTCTTATATTGCTGTCCCACCAGGCCAGGCAAGTCTTGACTGGATCGGAGATCGGAATCGAGACCGCCTCCAAAGTTTTCTCCTTGTTCCAATGGGAGTCTAGGTGGAACTGGAGAGGGCGTAGGTGAAGTCAGCCTAGAGAGATAAACTGTTCCAGGGATGAAAGAGTCCCTAGGAGGCTCATCCAGCTTCTCACAGAGCAACGGTTTTTCTCTAGCACGAGACGGACTTTGAGTAAAGTCTGCTCGATCCTGTTGGCAGACGGAAAAGCCCAAAAAGCTAGACTCTGTATCTCCATCCCCAAATAGAGAATCGTTTGGGAGGGAGTCAGCTGTGACTTCTCCATGTTCACCAAGAGGCCCAACTCCTTCGCAAGATCCAAAGTCCACTATAGGTCCTGCAGACAGCGATGACGGGACGACGCTCTGAGTAACCAGTCGTCCAAGTACAGGGAGGCTCTGATCCCCGACAAATGTAGGAACTTTGCTACATTTCTCTGAGCCTCGTAAAAACAAGAGGAGCAGGGCTGAGGCCGAAGCACAGTGCTCGGAACTGATACACTACATTCCTGTATACAAACCTCAGATAAGGTTGAGAGCCTGGATGTATCGGAATGTGGAAGTACGCATCCTGCAAGTCGAGAGAGACCATCCAGTCCCCCTCTCTGACTGCTGCCAAAACGGATTTGGTGGTCTAAATCGTAAACTTTGTTTTCACAATAAATACGTTGAGAGCACTGACATCCAGCACTGGCCTCCAACCTCCTGTGTTCTTTGGAACCAGGAAGAGACGGTTGTAAAAACCTGGGGATTGAAGGTCCGAGACTTTCACCACCGCCCCCTTCTCTAACAACAGACACACCTGAAGATGTAATGCCTGTCTCTTCGTCTCCTCTCGATACCTGGGAGAGAGGTCTATCGGATCTTTTACTAGAGGAGGTTTTCGTACAAAAGGGATTTTGTAACCCTCCTTCAGCAACAAAACAGACTCCCGGTCTGCACCCCTCTTCTCCCAGGCCTACCAGAAGTTGGTCAATCTGGCACCTACTGCTGTCTGAGGACGTGGGCAGTCAGACTCTGCCACGGGAGGATTTAGATCCTCTCTTCTTGCCCCGCTTACTATTGGCACGAGAGCCTCCCTTACTGGGAGCTCTGCCACAAAAAGGCGGGATAAACCTTGTAGCTGGAGTCTCAAATTTAGGTCTGTTGACATAAGAGGATGAAGGTACAGCCTTACGAGCAGACGTGGCCATCAAATCATGAGTGTCCTTCTGTACAAGAGACGCTGCGATATCTCTAATAAGCTGCTGCGGGAACAGGGCAGAAGACAATGGCGCAAAGAGAAGTTCTGACCTTTGACAAGGAGTGACACCTGCAGACAGAAAGGAACAAAGAGTCTCTCTCTTCTTAAGAACCCCTGCTGTGAAAGTAGCAGCAAGTTCATTAGAGCCATCTCTAATAGCCTTGTCCATGCACGACATAATCTGCACAGAGACATCACGGTCTGCTGACGAGACCTTACTACTCAAGGCTCCCAGAGACCAATCCAAAAAACTGAAAACCTCAAAGGCACGATAAATTCCTTTGAGGAGATGATCTAGATCTGAAGAGGACCAGCAAACTTTCGAGCGTCTCATGGCTAGACGACGAGGAGAGTCTACGAGGCTTGAGAAGTCTCCCTGGGCAGAGGCAGGCACCCCCAAGCCGAGAACTTCTCCCGTGTCATACCAGACGCTCGCACGAGAAGCCAATTTGAAAGGGGGAAAAGCAAAAGCGGACTTCCCCAAATTCCTCCTGGTCATTAACCAGTCGCCCAACAAACGCAAAGCTCTCTTAGAAGAGCGAGAGAGCACTAACTTCGTGAACGACGGAGTCGAAGAAGCTAGGCCCAGCGTGAACTCAGACGGGGGCGAACGAGGAGCAGCAGACACAAAATGATCAGGAAACAGATCCTTAAAAATAAGCATGATCTTCTTAAAATCAAGGGAGGGCTGAGCAACCCTAGGCTCCTCTCCATCCGAAAGAGTCCCCAAAGGAACATCAGTTGGAAGGGGATCAACGACTTCCTCATCCGAAGGAACTTCATCCGACAGTGGCAAAGTCTCGCGATACGGAGAGACATGCCGAGGAGGCAACGCTTGACAGGCTATGTCAACATGCGACGGAGCCGCAGCAACAGCTGAGGTAACGACGTCACGCCGAGGCTGCAAAGACTGAAAGTCTTGAGACTGACAAACAACAACAGACTGTGTCGACTGCCGTTCGACATCACGTCAGAACTGCATTGACTGCAGGGTTTGAGTTTGAAAAACAACACCCGGCTGCTTGACTGACGTTCAACGTCACGTCGGGGCAACGGAGTCGGCCGACGAACGTCACTTCGAGACTGCGGCGACAGTTGCTGAACGTCACCTTGAGTCTGCGGCAAAAGGGGTTCCACGTCACGTAACTGACGTGAATGACGAGGAACACGATCAGAGTCACGTTTAACAGCACCGATAACGTTAGCGCTAACATCATAATGACGAGACAAAACTCGCTTAGGCGGTTGAAGACCAGAGTCACGCTTGTCGGACTGGGGAACCGCAAGCAAAGGATCTTTACGAACATGTTCATGCTCATAAACCTCCATTAAAGATGAAAGTTTCAACTGCATGTCCTGGAGGACACTCCACTTCGGGTCAACGGGAGTCGGAAATGGGCCATGACGTCGGCAACGTCTGTGCATGCAAATCCTCGCACCGAACGAGACCCTCGGACTCCGTGTCACGCTTTCGCTTAACAGGCGAACAGCCATCCGATGACTGAAAACGGTCAGAGCTGCCCCAATGGCTACAGCCAGGACGCTGGACCTGTCCTGAAGGGACTGATTTGCGCTTTAAGGGTCTAGAAACCTTACGCCAAGGTTTCTTATGCGGCAAATCGTCGGAAGACGAGGAGAACTTAGTCTCTCCCGTCTTATGGTAAGGACGTTCTTGATGAGAAACGTCTGATACCTTAGAGGGAACGTCTGTACGTCGGTTTACACCTCTCGCTCCCTCAAGTCCTACGACATTCCTTCTCCCTGGTGCAGGGGAGCCTGAAAGAGGTCTCGGACTAGGGGAGCAACAAGCATGAACAGACGAACCCTCGGTCGCAACACTAAACACATTTTGCGCACTTTCCACTTTACCACTTTGACTTTCCACTTTACCACTTTGACTTTCCACTTTACCACTTTGACTTTACACTTTACCACTTTGACTCTTTAACAGCTTAACATCGGACATAAGCTGGTTCCTGTCCGAGGCTAAGGTTTCAACCTTCTCACCCAACGCTTGAATAGCTAAAAACATATCACGCATTGAAGGTTCATGAGTGCCAATAGGGGGTTCAGAAACTACCACTACAGGGGAAGGATTAGGTTCAGGGGCATGGGAGGAGGAAAATTCTAAAGATCTAGACGAGCTTCTCCTCACCCTACCTCTTTCGAGTTTACGAGTATATTTTTCATACTCAAACCACTCGAACTCCGATAAAACCACACACTCCTCACACCTATCTCCTAATTGGCAGGATTTACCCCGGCAATTAGCACAAACAGTATGAGGGTCGATAGAAGCTTTCGGAAGACGTTTGTTACAATCTTTCGCACATTTGCGATATACAGGAGAAGGGTCAGCCATTATGAAAACCCAGAGAAAATCCAAAGGAAAGCCAAGTTCATCAACAAAAAACAAAAATGGGTTTCAAGAGTTTTATTGAAGGAACAAACCAACACAGCGAAAGCCAATAAAACCAAAACAAAGTACTTCACCAATTCGGTAGAAAACTCGAGGTCTAGAGCGAGCGGAACCAATGTTGTCGGTGACACCGACAGAGAAGAACTGGAGTGGTTGAGAAGTATATGCGGTATCTGGCCGATAGTCGGCACTGGTGGGCACACCCGCAACCTTCATGGCGATCGCTCGCGAGTTTTTTGGAATCTGTCGGGCTGTCGGAGACGTCAGCTATTTATATATTCACCGGCTAAGTTTAATATTTAAAAACATAATATAAGCTAAAACACAGGGTAAAAAACCCGGGATGGTTAATTAGCTTTCCAGTCTATCAGCCTTAGTCCAATAGCCATGGGTGCCAACAAGAGAACGGTGAAATAGGAATACAATGAACAATAGAAACCACTGTATAAACAATATTTCCACCCTGATTGATAAACTGGTAGGCAGTTGAACTTTAAGTCACAAAAAATAAAATAATTAAAGTTAAGATCAAATATCTGGACTTGTGATAGTATATCGTTTAAAAAAAATACATTTCACCATGTAATCTGATTGAAGATTGTCTACGTCATTTCCATAAAAAAACAAGAAAAAACTGTCCTAAAGATACCACAATGCTTGTTTGTAAAAATACTACCCATTTAATATTAGTACTTAAAAATACTACCCATTTAGTATTAGTACTTATAGTTCAGCTAAATATGTTTTCTGATTTATAATACTATGATCAAGTGCTCGTATCAATTCAAATGATATCAATTATGTGGAAGTACAAATAGAGCTAGCATAAAAAAGTTATCCCAAATGTGCTTAGAAGAATAAGAAACATACAAGCATTGTGGTCAAATCAAATTACGATTAATTTCCATATAACTGAAAATTATACAAAATTTTTCTATAGTCCTGATAAAACAAGACATTACCAATATTCTTATACGAAAAAAATATCATAAGTAAAATTTTCAATTGATGACTTTACATTAGTGAGAGTAAGATTTAATACTGAGGCTTCTAGTAAATCTAGTATGACACAAAATAGCAAAAGACAGAAATGACAATTGAAATTAATGAAGTTGTAATTGAGAGTAACTCAATTTCTACGCTGTGTTCTTTGTTGAAATTTTCAAATAAAAAACTGACAGTATCGTTTACGATAGTTAAGACTTGATTAATATAATCTAGAATGAAAACCATATTGTACAGACAACGAGATATTTCAAGATATATAGAAATATATAATTTTTAGTTTTAAATTTAAACAGCTAACTTTACCAGATTAATTATGCAGTATCAAGGGACACTCAACACTTCACTGCAAACAGAGCTATATAAGCATTTTGAAAAAATCATCAATCTTCCTCACACTTAAAACCATAGCATGGATTTTTTTTCTTGAAGTTACAGATCAATAATTCCACTTGCACAGCCGAAAAAAAGTCTTCTTGTGATTAATGGACTTAGCCATCATATCTGCCGTCAGTAATTTGTTGATCTCAAGTAAACGACCAACTGTATCCTAAAAAAAAAAAAAAAACATTTCATGAATTACCTTTTACAATTTAGGACAAATGAGACGCATTTATAGGCAAAGTGAAACATAATTAAGTATCATATAAAAGGTTATATTAAATGAAATTATAACCCACCCAAAAATAATCTACTTTTCATAGCTATTATAGCCAAAAAAATAATCTACCAGTAAAGAGTGGGGTTCTCCTGCTGTACGGGACCGGAAAAACAGCCATCAAAGTTAAGTAAAGTAAAGTACCTTTTCATAGCTATTCTTTCATGAGAAACAATAGAAAAATACTGTACTTACGTCCAATAGATTAAGTTTATAAAATTATTCCACATGTGATCGAAATGAATAACTTAGATTTTATGTAAACAAAACGGATTTGAATCCCACGTTTGCTAGAAACAGTGTTCTAAGATGGTAACTAGCTTTAACAAATGGAAATTAGGGTATCAGTTTGTATGCACAAAATTGTCTAGAAATTATATGGAACGTTTAAAGTAATTCAAGGAGTACCATTTAGAATATTAGAAAACTCGACCCTTCTCAATAAGGAAGTAATATTTTCATTGATATTAATTAGTTAATTATTATATCCTCTATTATTCTTTTTTTAAGTGACTAACATGAATTAATGAAATATTAAATTAAAAAAAAATACAAGTTTTACAAATGTTGAATTTCAATATTCAACTGACTTGATAAAAACATCATAAAAAAATTCACTTAAAAATTTCAAAACACTTGAAAGATTTTCTTTAAGGTAGATCTCATTTATGTCAGTTTCAAATTGTAAGAAAAGAGAGAGAATGAATAAACATAAGCCGTATCTAGAACACTTGTTTACTTCTACTTATAGAATTTTAAAAGAAACTCGTCTATACCCATATAGATTAGCCTTATGCTCTATATACAACTGATAGCTGAATTACTAGAAACTGAAATATGGTACATTTATCATATAATCTTTATAAGATATTTACAATTATCACACACATACATATATATACATACACACACATTATATATATATATATATATATATATATATATATATATATATATATATATATATATATATATATATATATATATATATATATGTGTGTGTGTGTGTGTATATATATATACAGTATATATATATATATATATATATATATATATATATATATATATATATATATGTACATTATATATATATATATATATATATATATATATATATATATATATATATATGTATATATATATGTATATATATACATTATATATATATGTATATATATATATATATATATATATATATATATATATATATATATATATATATATATATATACACACACACATATATATATATATTTATATATATATATATATATATATATATATATATATATATATATATATATTTATATATATATATATATATATAATATATATATATACACATATGTTTATATATATATATATATATATATATATATATATATATATATATATACACACACATATGTATATATATATATATATATATATATATATATACACACACATATGTATATATATATATATATATATATATATATATATATATATATATATATATATATATATATATATATTGCTAAAATATTATGAATTTCAAGGGAATATTACAATTATTAACTAATCGACAAGTATTATACAACAGGTTTAAGAAATGTGGAATTCTATGGCTATAAGGTAGTGTGTTTAAGATCCTTGTCCCATGAAAGTATACTATATGCTACTGCATCAATGATGAATTTTTGGGAATTTAAATTTTGAGAAATATTTGTATGTCTAGAATGGCTCAATAGTATACATACATAAAACTAATAGTGTATAGTAATGACAAAATCTATGAGCATCTCACCAAAAATAGTTTAAGAACCATCTCACTTTCAAGAGAAGTTCTTCGATATTAGATTTTTTCAGATATTATATGCTTTACACTATATTGTACATAAACTACCTTCCATAGATATTTGTTACCTAGTCTGTAACCTAACCGAGGCCTAAGCGTCAGAAAAAAATGTCTTAAAATAATGAAAACTTTAACTTATCTTTAAACTGATGTCAGTTAAATATTACAGACTCCATCCCAACTGTTGGCTTTGATTTAGATATGAATAAACCAATCTTGTGCCATCGACGTTCCTTTAGCTTTCATCTCATTTCCATATTGTAAGGAGAATCTGGTTGCCCACTACAAAGTGTTTTGTTTACTCTTTTTGGCTTTTGGATTTCAACGGTGCAGGCAAATAAATGCATCTGAAAGAGAAGAAAAATATCTTTACTCCAAATATTCTTCATGTTCAGATCAAAAACCTTACTTTTGATAATTGATATGATACATAAAGCCAAACCATTTTCTAAAATTATACATTAAAATAACTGGCATACTCAGTTTCATCTCTAGAGATCAATATTACAGAAGGAAGGAAGAACACTGCTAATAACCAGAATTCGTGAGAACAAGACAACGACAAAGTTCAACTTGAATAACTATCAGCTTGAATAACTATCAGTATGGTTAACTATCAGCCTGGATAACTATCAGCTTGGATACTTATCCGGAACTATAGTTACAGCCATGTATAATACGAGATAGGTGCTTTCATATCATCAACCATATTCTTTAAACAAACAAATGCTTCTGAAAAAGTAATTCTTTCTTTACTCCAATATTTCTCACCTTCAAGTCATAACGTGACTCTTGATGATTAATTTGATGCACGAGTCACTTTACAGGATTATCCATTGGAATAATTGACACATTCAATATCATCTTAAGAGATCAATATAAGACACTTTTGAATTTTAAACTTGACCAAGCTGTGATGTTCTTAGCAAAAACATCGAGTAGTGCTAGTAATCAGAGTTCGTGAAAAAGCAGGAATAAGATAAAGTTCTGCCTGAATAATTTTTCGATACTAAAGTAGCAGCCATGTATGATATGAGGTTTGTGTTTCATATCATCCCTATTCTTTAAATAATGGTTTTATGAGTACTATTCTTGATAAGGTTACCAGTATCGTCTCTACATTAGTAACATTGTATTTGAAGTATTATGAAACGAATAAGATTAAAATTTCACAATTATGTAGATGAATGGCTAGTTAGGTTTAATTATATCTCTCTAGTATAAAAGACGGAGGGCATTACAATCTTATGAAATACTTTAGCGATGGAAGTTATGGAAATTGGGCGGTAATCAGGTTCCTAATCTATGAGGAACCAGAGTGGGAGATCATAATGATAGTGCTAAGTTATGCTAGGAGGCCATTGTTGTATATTTCTTTGAAGGATATCAGTCAAGGGGGATACAAATAACTTATGTACCTAATATGTTATTTTTTATATTTTTTTTATTTTAGATGTCGGTTTAGTCAAACGAAAAGTTAGCGTTACCTGGACTCTTCATCTCCAAACTAAGCTTAATTTCTTTATATATCATATCTTGGCACAGACTTTGATCAACTACACTTGATCCCCCTTAAAATCTTGTCTCAAATATTTTCTGCAATACCAATTCAACCTTTTGTAAACAAAGTAAAATGTAATATAAAACCTACTAGGTACTCATCAACTTAAAAAATAGGTTCTGACACTCAAATTTATCCACATTTCTTATAAAGGCATTGGGTAACCTACCCTATTATATAGGTTCTGTCACTCAAATTGAACCACATTCCTTAAAAAAAACATTGGATGAATCATCCTATCAAAAGATCATAACAAATGTTTAATTACTATTAAACACATCAGTTTCCCTGTCAATTCTTTGCTAAAATGATAAATTAAGCACATCAAAGGTACTTTCTGGACACCACCTTCCATACTGGATAGAGCGGAATGTCCAGATGCTGTGATCGGAAACCTCTAGTCTCCATTGCAGAGATCGAAGATGAGATCTGCCTCTGGGGACTAACCATTCTATGACGTCAAGTGTCCCAGAAGCTTCTTTCACTGGCATCCTGGAAGAAAGGACTGCCACAGGAAGGGGAATGTTATCACTCGCACACAAGAAATCCTTTCAGGGTACGAGCATACGTTCACTTGCACTCTATCTGTATACATCCCTCTTCCCAGATACCTGTATCTTTGTTTATTGATTAGGACAGAATTCTCTTGATTAATCATGACCCCCAGTTCTTGTCAACAAGAGAACTCTGTTTAGTAGGTGGATAAGGTCGTTCTCCTACTCTGCTAGGATCCTCCAATCATCTAGAGTGGAACAGGCAAAATCCGTTGGCATGCATCCATGAGAATAACGGGTCTAAGATCCTTTGTGAAAATTCGGGTGCCGATGAGAGGTCAAATCAAAGGATCTTGAATTATAACATCTTTCCGGCTACAAGTTCATGGAGGTCTTTTCTGGAGAAGGGGTGGATAGGGATTTGAAAGTATTTGCCCTTCAAGTAAAAAATGAAGTCCTGAGACCTGATCACTTGTGTGATCGTGGCAGCAGTCTTCATCATGGACGATGTCTGCCGGATGAACTTGTTCAGTGCTGAGAGGTCAACAACTGGTCTCCAGAGTTGGGATAGTTGAACAGCTGTTTTGCTCTGACCTGATGTGGAAAGTGGAGACTGTCAAAACCAACATTACACTGTCCGATAAAGTATTGAGTAACCTTAATCCATTTTTCTCAGAAGCCCTAGCACCAGGGGTGACACTACCTGATCCAAAAGAAGGAGAGAAGGATGATCTTCTTGTATTTCTGCTTGGAAAATGGTGTAGAAGTCAGGTGGGAAGAATTTCCCCCTCTCAAATTACCCCTCTCCCCATAACCTTATCTAGAGCTTCCTTTGCCAGAAATGACCAAGGAAGCTCTAAATGCAGCCTAGAGCTTCCAGAGTCCCTGCAGAAATGGTCAATGGCCGCTTTCCTGCCTTTGGAAGTAGATGACAAGGCTTCCACTAATCCATTGAACCCTCAGATGGACCAAAGGACTTGGAGGATAATTGAATCTGATTCATCCTCCTCGGTGTCCATAGGTTTAGGTCTAGCCAGTTGTGAAAAAAAAAAAAAACTGCGGATTCTTCTGACTTGTAATCAGGATCCTTCCTCTCGGCGATCATCCCAGATCAATCCCAGGAGGGGTCATCATAAAAAATAATGTCTCTCCTCACCAATAGGATAGAATAATGGGAAACCAAAGGAACCAAGGAAGAATTCCTAGAAGTCTCTCTAGACTGGGAGACAGGAATATGCTTTGCCATCTAAGGACCCATGAGACCAGAGTATTTAGGTACTATTTTCCAGTTTTTGCATTTTTCCCACCAGAAAGCAGCTGCCATTGGAGAAAGACCCTCATGGTCCTTAAGGACGTCCTTAGATTCCTCTTAACGTTCTCTCCCATCATCCTTTTCGACCCTCTGGAGTGATGGACAGTGGTCGAAGTCGAATTCTATAGGCAAGAGCCATAGTTCTCTACTAGAGTAATTTCTCAAGGAGAGAGAGACCTCCTGTCAGATCTTACGCAAATGTCCCCTCTAGGTGGTGTAATCTGGACAATATTTCTGATCTGCTCTCTGGAGTGTATGTAGACGTGTGCTAACTGCCTTTCCACATCCCTGGAATTGAACTCTAGACCCAGATTAGACGATCTGGGATTGGGAGTTGGAGAGGCAACTTGCATAGGTTGTCGAATCCATCTCGAAATCTCACCCTCTGCAGGAGAGTACACTTGCCTAGACTTATCCTCAGAAGGTGAGGGATCTATCAATTATCTCATGGACAAGTGCCTGGAATGTTCTATCCTCCCATAGCTGGAAAATTAACATGTAGTATGCTCTAAATAAGATCTTATAGGTTTCTGTAAATAAGAGATAGCATAATAACCTGGAACAACCCGACTTCGTTTTGCCGGCTGCACACTACCAAAAATGTTTTGAAAAAATGCGGATAGCGTATTCAAGAATGATACACCTAGAGCGACCTGGTGTGACACACCTAGTATGTTCCGGGGTTAGGCATCTTATGCACCTAGGAGAGGACCTTCTAGATTTCTTGGGAGTAGAATGTCTAGAGGAGGATTCTGGAGTATTGCATCTTGCTCATTCAGAGGAGATGCGTCTAGTGCATTCTGGGATAACAGATCTAGCACATTCTAGAGCTACATGTCTAGCGGGTTCAGCAGGATATGTCCTATGAAGGATCCTGGATGAACGTGCAGTGTGCTCAGGGGAAGCCTGTTCAGAAAAGCATCTGAAAAATGGAGAATCCGATCTGGATGATTGCCTGTTGGACAAGGAGAGTTTGGACAAGATACACTTGGGTGAGGATGGCTAGTGTGAGGCGGGTCCAGAAGCTGCTGAGCTTGTAGATGAAGTGCACCAAGAAAAAAATGAGTCCAGAGGTTGAGGCACATCGAGGAGCAGCACGTAGATAAAGCACCTACAAAGGAGGCACGCTTGAAAGATGTTTGTCCAGAGGGTGAGGCATGTTGGGATGAGGCGCTTCCTGGAGAAGAACTCGCTAGTGACGAGAGCAGAGGTGAAGCACGTTTATAGAAGCACTGGAATCTCGGCTGGAATGTGATCCTTTGGAATGCAAGGCATGCTGGGGTAATACACATTTAGGAGAAATGCTGAAGGTGAGGCACATCTAGTAGAGGCTTGCTTAAAGCGAGAAGTGCTCTGGGGTGAGGTGGGTAGGAGTAAAGTACTTTTAGGAGAGATACTCCCTTTAGGGGCTTGTCTGAATGAGGTGTGTGGGAAAGCTCACACTAGCGAGATTCATCTGGAAGAAGCCAGTTTGGAAGTCTGTCTGAAGAAGGGAAGTCGTCTCTTGAGGAACCTGTGAAAGGTGGAGAGGAGTAGGATTGCCTGCAAAAGTCAAGATTAAGAGGATCGTCTGCAGAAGGTAGAGAGGAGTAGGATTGCCCGGGAGAGGTTAACTTATGACTTGCCTCCAAAGAGGAGAGCTAAGAGAGCTCTGAAGGAGGAAACCTCACTGAAGGTAGAGCAGTAGGTACTCGCTTATCTATCCTTTGACCAGGGGAAATGCGTTGAGGAGACAAGTCTCTTTCTGAAGGCTCCAAAAGGGCTGTAGAGACAAACGATGACTTCTATTGAGACATCTTGAAAGTCTATTGCAGCTTCTCCTCTGAAGGGAATCCTGGAAGCCACAAAGAAGGACACAGCAAATGCAAGCATCTGAAACCTGAAAAAAGGAGGCTCCCTTGAGGAGGAAACCCCACCATTTTTTTAGAGGAAACGCAAGGACCCCTTTGCCCCTGGGCTTATTCTAATGTCAAAGGGCCACCTCATTTGCATGATTGGCCCCCTGAGGAGACCAGCAGAGAAGAGTTAAGAGGAAGAGTATTGGAGGAAGACTCCTAAGGTGAAGAATCCCTTTTTGACGTATCCTTTCCTCTTCTGCTGTTGCTCTTCCACTGGGAGGATGGTCACTCCCGACACTTGTCATAAGGTGAAGATTGTGAACATGCATGCCCTCTACATGAAGGGCATGTCCAATAGTGATCAAGTTCTAATGCACCCATAAAAGTGAAGCAGATCTTCGGTGACACTCCAGGGAATTATTGCATTTCAGCAGCCATTACCGAAAACAACACTCTCTCTCCTGAAGCCAAACATGCTGAAAATGGGACAAAAATAATTAGAAAGTTTTTAATATTCCTTCTGTTCAGAAAGAAGATTTGTTACCGCTGATGACTGTTATCTGAGTGAGTTGTCACTGAGCCAGTGGTGAGCGATTAGCTCAAAGCTCCCAGCAAGTAGTTAATAACTCATTATAAGCTTTTATTTGCCGTATTCACAGCTTTGTTGTCATTGACCTCCTACATTAAGGATGAGGGTTTGTATTTGTGTAGGAACAGACTTTGGCTAGCATAACCACACTCACATTACCTATCCTAGGAACCCAGGTCTTTCTTTTTCCATACCAATAAGTTTCAACTACCTGGAATAGCTTGTTCAATCTTAACACTTTCTCAGACAAAAATGATATTTTGATTATAAAATAAATTTTTGAATATACTTACCCGGTGAATATATAATAGCTGACGTCTCGGACGGCTCGACAGAAACACAAAAACTCGCGAGCGATCGCCATGAAGGTTGCGGGTGTGCCCACCAGCGCCAACTATCGGCCAGATACCGCATATACATGTAAACAGCTCCAGTTCTTCTCATTCCGCTGGGTCTCTATCGGGGAGGAAGGGGGGGCCTTTAATTTATATATTCACCGGGTAAGTATATTCAAAACTTTATTTTATAATCAAAATATAATTTTTAAATATTAAACTTAGCCAGTGAATATATAATAGCTGATTCACACCCATGGTGGTGGGTAGAGACCAGTATTAATACAGTTTACGGCGTATATGCTTAGAGTTTTTGACAGTTATATCATAACAAAACCCAAATAAATATAGGTACCTGGTAAGGAAGCTGACTCTGACGATTACTCTGCCTTGTTAGTCAGCTTTCCTCACGAAGCCCAGCCATCCTCTTAGGATGCTGAAAGACTTCCAGGAGCTGAAGTATCCAGGGCGACAACCCATACAACAGGACCTCATCAAAACCCTTAATCTGGGCGCTCTCAAGAAATGACATTTGACAACCCGCCAAATCAACCAGGATGCGAAAGGCTTCTTAGCCTTCCGTACAACCCAAAACAAGATTAAAAACATTTCAAGAGACAGATTAAAAGGATATTGGAATTAAGGGAATGTAGTGGTAGAACCCTCACCCACTACTGCACTCGCTGCAAGGAATGGACCCAGTGTGTAGCAGTCCTCATAAAGAGTCTGGACATCTTTTAAGTAAGATGACGCGAATACCGACTTGCTTCTCCAAAAGGTCGCGTCCATAATACTTCGCAGAGATCTATTTTGCTTAAAGGCCACGGAAGTTGCTATAGCTCTTACTTCGTGCGTCTTAACCTTAAGCAAGCAACGGTCTTTTTCACTCAAGTGAGAATGAGCCTCTCGGATTAAAAATCTAATAAAATATGACAAAGCATTCTTTGACATAGGTAATGATGGCTTCTTAACTGAGCACCACAAGGCCTCAGATCCACCTCGTAAGGTTTTGGTACGAGCTAAATAGAACTTAAGAGCTCTAACTGGACACAGTACTCTTTCAAGCTTGTTGCCTACAATCTCTGACAGGCAAGGTATATCAAATGACTTAGGCCAAGGACGAGAAGGCAGTTCATTTTTGGCCAAGAAACCAAGCTGAAGTGAACATGTGGCTTTATCTGTGGAAAAGCCGATGTTCCTACTGAAGGCATGGATCTCACTGACCCTTTTAGCCGAAGCCAAGCACACTAAGAAAAGTGTCTTGAAGGTGAGATCCTTCAGGGAGGCTGAATGTAATGGCTCAAACCTGTCGGACATTAGGAACCTTAGGACCACGTCTAAGTTTCATCCAGGAGTTGCCATACGACGCTCCTTAGAGGTCTCGAAAGACTTAAGGAGATCTTGGAGATCTTTATTATTGGAAAGATCTAAGCCTCTATGTCTAAAGACAGATGCCAACATGCTCCTGTAAGCCCTTAATAGTGGGTGCTGAGAGGGAGCGAACATTTCTCAGATGTAAGAGAAAGTCTGCGATTTGGGCTACAGAGGTACTGGAAGAGGAAACAGATGCTGACTTGCACCAGTCTCTAAAGACTTCCCACTTCGACTGGTATACTTTGATGGTAGAAGCTCTCCTAGCTCTCGCAATCGCTCTGGCTGCCTCCTTCGAAAAGCCTCGAGCTCTTGAGAGTCTTTCGATAGTCTGAAGGCAGTCAGACGAAGAGCGGGGAGGCTTTGATGAAGATCCCTTACGTGGGGCTGCCGTAAGAGATCTATCCTTAGAGGAAGACTCCTTGGAACGTCTACCAGCCATTGAAGTACCTCTGTGAACCACTCTCTCGCGGGCCAGAGGAGAGCAACCAACGTCAACCTTGTCCCTTCGTGAGAGGCGAACTTTTGCAGTACCTTGTTGACTATCTTGAACGGTGGGAATGCGTACAAGTCCAGGTGAGACCAGTCCAGTAGAAACGCGTCTATGTGGGTCGCCTCTGGATCTGGGACTGGCGAGCAATAGGTCGGGAGCCTTTTGGTCAACGAGGTGGCAAAGAGGTCTATGGAGGGTTGACCCCAAGTCGCCCAAAGACTCTTGCACACGTCCTTGTGGAGGGTCCATTCCGTGGGGATCACCTGACCTCTCCGACTGAGACAGTCTGCCAAGACGTTCAAGTCCCCCTGGATGAATCTTGTCAACAGGGAGATGCCTCGATTTTTTGACCAGATGAGGAGGTCCCTTGCGATCACGAACAGTGTGTGGGAGTGAGTGCCTCCTTGCTTGGAGATGTACGCCAAAGCTGTGGTGTTGTCTGAATTGACCTCTACCACTTTGTTTCGAAGAATGCTCTCGAAACTCATCAAGGCCAAGTGGACTGCTAATAGCTCCTTGCCGTTGATGTGCATGCTCTTCTGAACCGACGTCCAAAGACCCGATCATTCCCGACCGTCCAGAGTCGCACCCCAACCCAAATCCGACGCGTCTGAGAACAACAGGTGGTTTGGGTTCTTGACTGCCAGGGACAGACCCTCTCTCAGACTTATGTTGCTGTCCCACCAGTTCAGGCATGCTTTTACTGGCTCGGAGACCGGGATTGATACAGCTTCTAAAGTCTTGCTCTTGTTCCAGTGAGAGTCTAGATGGAACTGGAGAGGGCGAAGGTGAAGTCTCCCTAGCGAGACAAACTGCTCCAGGGATGACAGAGTCCCTACGAGACTCATCCAACTTCTTACTGAACAACGTTCTTTTTTCAGCATGAGTCGGACTTTGAGCAGGGCTTGTTCTATTCGGGTGGCAGACGGAAAAGCCCGAAAAACTAGACTGCGAATCTCCATCCCCAAATAGAGAATCGTCTGGAATGGAATTAGTTGAGACTTTTCTAAGTTGACCAACAGTCCCAACTCCTTTGCCAGACCCAACGTCCAGTGTAGGTCCTGCAGACAGCGATGACTGGACGATGCTCTGAGAAGCCAGTCGTCCAAGTACAGGGAGGCTCGAATTCCCGATAAATGAAGGAATTTTGCCACATTCCTCATGAGCCTCGTAAACACGAGAGGAGCAGGGCTGAGGCCGAAGCACAGTGCTCGAAACTGGTACACCACATTCCTGTAAACAAACCTCAGATATGGTTGGGAATACGGGTGTATAGGAATGTGGAAGTACGCATCTTGCAGGTCGAGAGAGACCATCCAGTCTCCCTCTCTGACTGCTGCTAGGACGGACTTCGTGGTCTCCATCGTAAATTTTGTTTTCGTAGCAAAAACGTTGAGCACACTGACGTCCAGCACTAGCCTCCAACCTCCCGTATGCTTTGGGACTAGGAAGAGACGGTTGTAAAATCCCGGTGATAGAAGGTCCGAGACTTTCACCACCGCTCCCTTCTCTAGCAACAGAGACACCTGGTGATGTAGAGCATGTCTCTTTGACTCCTCTCGATACCTGGGAGAGAGGTCTAGAGGAACTGTTACTAGAGGAGGTCTGCGTACAAAAGGTATTTTGTACCCCTCCTTGAGCAACAACACAGACTCTTGGTCTGCACCCCTCTTCTCCCAGGCCTGCCAGAAGTTGTTCAGTCTAGCCCCTACCGCTGTCTGAGGACGTGGGCAGTCAGACTCTGCCATGGGAGGACTTGGCTCCTCTCCTCTTACCTCTCTTTCCGTCGGCACGAGAGCCTCCCCTGCTGGGAGCTCTGCCACGAAAGGGCGGGATAAACCTAGACGCAGGAGTCTCGATTCTGGGTCTCACAACAAAGGATGAAGAAGGAGCTCTCTTGCGAGCAGAAGCAGCCATCAGGTCATGTGTGTCCTTCTGTACAAGCGAAGCAGCAATGTCCTTAATCAGCTGTTGAGGAAACAAGGCAGCCGATAAGGGAGCAAAGAGAAGTTCCGATCTTTGACAGGGAGTAACTCCTGCTGAAAGGAAAGAGCAAAGGGTTTCTCTCTTCTTCAAGACTCCAGACGTAAAGGTGGAGGCGAGCTCATTGGAGCCATCGCGGATGGCTTTGTCCATACAAGACATAATAAGTAAGGACACATCCTGGTCAGCAGACGAGATCTTCCTGCTTAATGCTCCTAGAGACCAATCTAAAAAGTTAAAAACTTCGAAGGCCCTGTATACCCCTTTAAGGAGATGGTCAAAGTCCGAGGAGGATCAACAAATCTTAGAGCGTCTCATGGCCAGGCGATGGGGAGAGTCTACGAGGCTTGAGAAGTCACCATGGGCAGAGGCAGGGACTCCCAAGCCGAGAACTTCTCCCGTGTCATACCAGACGCTCGCTCTAGAAGCTAGTTTAAAAAGTGGGAAGGCAAAGGCCGTCTTCCCCAAACTCCTGGTAACCAACCAGTCGCCTAGTAGACGTAAAGCCCTCTTAGAAGAGCGAGAAAGCACTAGCTTAGTAAAGGAAGGCTTGGCAGCAGCTAAGCCTAGCGCAAACTCAGACGGAGGTGAACGAGGAGCAGCAGTAACAAAATGATCTGGGAAAAGATCCTTAAAAACCATCATAATTTTCTTATAATCCATGGAAGGTTGCGCAGCCTTAGGCTCTTCCACGTCTGATAAAACGTCCAAAGGATTATCAGTAGGCATGGGATCAGCAACATCCTCATCTGAAGGAACCTCGTCCGACAATTGATGAGTCTCAAGCAAGGAAGAGACCTGCCGTGGTGGCAATGCTTGACAAGCAAAGTCCACACGCAAAGGAGCATCAGTAGCAGTCAAGGACGCTACGTCATGTAACTGCTTAAAGGACTGACCAGCAACAGCAACAGGAGCGGGAGGACGCTCGACGTCAAGACGAGACTGCCTTGACTGCCTAGATTGAGCAGTCAAAACAACCCTTGACTGCGGTGCTTGACGCTCAACGTCAAAACAAGGCAACTGAGATGGTTGGCGAACGTCCTGAACGTCAACACGAGCATGCGGTGGCGGCTGAACGTCAACAAGCGGCTGAAAGTCAACACGGGACTGCATCGAGTGAGGCTCCAAGTCACGTGACTGACGTGACTTTGTAACGTCAACAGGACGAGTAAAGGCTCGTTTGGGCGGCTGAAGGCCAGGATCTCGATCAGCGTAACGGCGAGGATCATCGTGAACCTGCTCAACGGTATACTCCTCCATAAGGGAGGCAAGCTTATTCTGCATATCCTGCAGGACAACCCATTTAGGATCAACGGGAGTCGGTACGGGTCGAGACGATGGTAACGTCTGTGACGGCAAAACATGTTATTTTCATTAGTAAAATAAATTTTTGAATATACTTACCCGATGATCATGTAGCTGTCAACTCCGTTGCCCGACAGAAATCTACGGTCGGGATACGCCAGCGATCGCTATCCAGGTGGGGGTGTGCTCAACAGCGCCATCTGTGGTCAGGTACTCAAGTACTTCTTGTCAACAAGACCTCAATTTTCTCCTCGGTCCACTGGTTCTCTATGGGGAGGAAGGGCGGGTCCTTTAATTCATGATCATCGGGTAAGTATATTCAAAAATTTATTTTACTAATGAAAATAACATTTTTCAATATTAATCTTACCCGATGATCATGTAGCTGATTCACACCCAGGGTGGTGGGTGGAGACCAGCATACATGTTAACAAAGAAGCTAAGTATCCCGTATTTCATTTTATTAGTTATTCAAAATAACAAATATAAAATAAATAAGTACCTGGTAAGGAAGTCGACTTGAACCATTACTCTGCCTTTATTAAGTACGTCTTCCTTACTGAGCGTAGCGGTCCTCTTAGGATGCTGAACGACTCTTAGGTGCTGAAGTATAAAGGGCTGCAACCCATACTAAAGGACCTCATCACAACCTCTAACCTAGGCGCTTCTCAAGAAAGAATTGACCACCCGCCAAATCAACCAGGATGCGGAAGGCTTCTTAGCCGACCGTACAACCCAAAAACAACAAGAAAAAGTATTCAAGAGAAAGGTTAAAAAGGTTATGGGATTATGGGAATGTAGTGGCTGAGCCCTCACCTACTACTGCACTCGCTGCTACGAATGGTCCCAGGGTGTAGCAGTTCTCGTAAAGAGACTGGACATCTTTGAGATAGAATGATGCGAACACTGACTTGCTTCTCCAATAGGTTGCTTCCATAACACTCTGCAGAGAACGGTTCTGTTTGAAGGCCACTGAAGTAGCCACAGCTCTCACTTCATGTGTCCTTACCTTCAGCAAAGCAAGGTCTTCTTCCTTCAGATGAGAATGAGCTTCTCTAATCAGAAGCCTGATGTAGTAAGAAACTGCATTCTTAGACATTGGTAGCGAAGGCTTCTTGACAGCACACCATAAGGCTTCTGATTGTCCTCGTAAAGGTTTTGACCTTCTTAGATGGTACCTAAGAGCTCTGACTGGGCAAAGTACTCTCTCCAGTTCGTTCCCCACCAAGTTGGACAGGCTAGGGATCTCGAACGATTTAGGCCAAGGACGTGGAAGCTCGTTTTTAGCCAAAAAAAACCGAGCTGCAAGGAACATGTAGCCGTTTCCGATGTGAAACCTATGTTCCTGCTGAAGGCGTGGATCTCACTTACTCTTTTAGCTGTTGCTAGGCATACGAGGAAAAGAGTTTTTAATGTGAGGTCCTTAAAAGAGGCTGATTGGAGCGGTTCAAATCTAGATGACATAAGGAACCTTAGGACCACGTCTAGATTCCAGCCTGGAGTGGACAACCGACGTTCCTTTGAGGTCTCAAAAGACCTAAGGAGGTCCTGTAGATCTTCGTTGGTGGAAAGATCCAAGCCTCTGTGGCGGAAAACCGCTGCCAACATACTTCTGTAACCCTTGATCGTAGGAGCTGATAGGGATCTAACGTTCCTTAGATGTAACAGGAAGTCAGCAATCTGGGTTACAGTGGTACTGGTTGAGGAAACTGCATTGGCCTTGCACCAGTTTCGGAAGACTTCCCATTTAGACTGATAGACTCTGAGAGTGGATGTCCTCCTTGCTCTGGCAATCGCTCTGGCTGCCTCCTTCGAAAAGCCTCTAGCTCTTGAGAGTCTTTCGATAGTCTGAAGGCAGTCAGACGAAGAGCGTGGAGGTTTGGGTGTACCTTCTTTACGTGAGGTTGACGCAGAAGGTCCACTCTTAGAGGAAGAGTCCTGGGAACGTCGACCAGCCATTGCAGTACCTCTGTGAACCATTCTCTCGCGGGCCAGAGGGGAGCAACCAACGTCAGCCGTGTCCCTTTGTGAGAGGCGAACTTCTGAAGTACCCTGTTGACAATCTTGAACGGCGGGAATGCATACAGGTCGAGATGGGACCAATCCAGCAGAAAGGCATCCACGTGAACTGCTGCTGGGTCTGGAATCGGAGAACAATACAATGGGAGCCTCTTGGTCATCGAGGTAGCGAACAGATCTATGGTTGGCTGACCCCACAGGGCCCAAAGTCTGCTGCAAACATTCTTGTGAAGGGTCCACTCTGTGGGGATGACCTGACCCTTCCGGCTGAGGCGATCTGCCATGACATTCATATCGCCCTGAATGAACCTCGTTACCAGCGTGAGCTTTCGATCTTTTGACCAAATGAGGAGGTCCCTTGCAATCTCGAACAACTTCCTCGAATGAGTCCCCCCCTGCTTGGAGATGTAAGCCAAGGCTGTGGTGTTGTCGGAGTTCACCTCCACCACCTTGTTTAGCTGGAGGGACTTGAAGTTTATCAAGGCCAGATGAACCGCCAACAACTCCTTGCAATTGATGTGAAGTGTCCTTTGCTCCTGATTCCATGTTCCCGAGCATTCCTGTCCGTCCAATTTCGCACCCCAGCCCGAGTCTGATGCGTCCGAGAAGAGACGGTGGTCGGGGGTCTGAACAGCTAAAGAAAGACCTTCCTTGAGAAGAATGCTGTTCTTCCACCACGTTAGAGTAGACCTCATCTCTTCGGAAACAGGAACTGAGACCATCTCGAGCGTCATGTCCTTTATCCAGTGAGCAGCTAGATGATACTGAAGGGGGCGGAGGTGGAGTCTCCCTAACTCGATGAACAGGGCCAGCGATGAAAGTGTCCCTGTTAGACTCATCCACTGCCTGACTGAGCATCGGTTCCTTCTCAGCATGCTCTGGATGCACTCTAGGGCTTGGTTGATCCTTGGGGCCGACGGAAAAGCCCGAAAAGCTCGACTCTGAATCTCCATACCCAGGTAAACAATGGTCTGGGATGGGACGAGCTGGGACTTCTCTAAATTGACCAGGAGGCCCAGTTCCTTGGTCAGATCCATAGTCCATCTGAGATTCTCCAGACAGCGACCACTTGTGGGAGCTCTTAAAAGCCAGTCGTCTAAATATAGGGAGGCTCTGATGTCTGCCAAGTGAAGGAATTTCGCAATATTCCTCATCAGTCTCGTAAACACAAGAGGTGCCGTGCTTAGGCCAAAGCACAGGGCTTGGAACTGGTACACAACCTTTCCAAAGACGAATCTTAGGAAAGGTTGGGAGTCTGGATGGATGGGGACGTGAAAGTATGCGTCTTTCAGGTCTAACGAGACCATCCAGTCCTCCTGCCTGACCGCTGCTAGGACCGACTTCGTCGTCTCCATCGTGAACATCTGCTTGGTGACATAAGCATTGAGAGCACTGACATCCAGCACCGGTCTCCAACCTCCTGTCTTCTTGGCTACCAGGAAGAGACGGTTGTAAAAGCCCGGGGATTGATGATCCCGGACTATGACCACTGCTTCCTTTTGTAGCAAGAGCGACACCTCATGTTGCAACGCTAGCCTCTTGTCCTTCTCCTTGTAGTTGGGAGAGAGGTTGATGGGAGATGTAGCTAGAGGGGGATTGTGGCAGAACAGAATTCTGTATCCCTCCCTTAGCCACTTCACAGACTGAGCGTCTGCACCTCTGCTCTCCCAAGCTTGCCAGAAGGTCTTGAGTCTGGCTCCTACTGCTGTCTGGAGAGGAAGGCAGTCAAAACTTGCCTTTTGCGGACTTGGAACCCTTCTTGGACTTGCCACGGTGACTGTCTGCACGGGTACCTCCTCTGCTGGAGGTTCTGCCACGAAAGGGCGGGATGAACCTAGAAGCAGGTGTATCAACTGCTGTAGGGCGGAAGGGTCTAGGCACGGAAGGTGAGGTTTTAGCCTTACGTGCAGAAGAAGCCATGAGGTCATGAGTATCCTTCTGGATAAGAGAGGCAGCCATCCCCTTAATCAACTCCTCCGGAAACAGACACTTGGAGAGAGGAGCAAACAGCAACTCTGACTTCTGGCAAGGAGTGATACCAGCAGATAAGAAGGAGCACAGATGTTCTCTCTTCTTGAGGACTCCTGATACATATGAGGCCGCAAGTTCACCAGACCCATCCCGAATTGCCTTGTCCATGCTAGACATGATCAGCATGGCCGAGTCCTTATCTGAAGGGGAAGGCTTCCTGCTTAAGGCTCCCAAACACCAATCGAGGAAGTTGAATATCTCGAAGGCACGAAAGACTCCCTTCAACATATGATCAAGATCGGAAAAGGACCAGCAGATCTTCGAACGTCTCATAGCCAACCTGCGGGGAGAGTCAACCAGACTTGAGAAGTCGGCCTGGGCAGAGGCAGGAACCCCCAAGCCAGGTTCCTCTCCCGTGGCATACCAGACGCTCGACTTAGAAGCCAGCTTGGGAGGAGGAAACACAAAAGAGGTCCTTCCCAGTTGCTTCTTGGAATGCAACCAGTCCCCCCATAACCCTCAAAGCTCTCCTAGATGATCTGGCGAGAACAAGCTTGGTGAAGGCAGGCGCAGCAGACTGCATGCCCAGAGCAAACTCGGAGGGAGGAGAACGAGGGGTTGCAGACACAAAGTGTTCAGGATACAAATCCCTGAACAAAGCAAGGACTTTGCGAAAGTCTAAGGAGGGTGGCGAAGACTTGTGTCCTTCAACATCAGAATGAGGATCATCCAGATGAGCAGCTTCATCATCCGATACATCATCATCCGAAAGTTGAGTTGTGAGTGGCAAAGGCAGAGCAGCAAGCTGAACGGCTGAATCCTGCAGAACGGGTGCATGCGTACCTGCGGATCCATCATCATGCCTCTGCTGGACAGTCTGCGAGCTGGCAACAACAAAAGCAGAGGGCTGGTGTGTGGGAGGGTCTGCGGTGGGCTGAGGAGCATGCGGTATGGTATGCAGAGCATGCTGTAAGGTATGCGGCTCATGCTGCATGGTATGCGGAGCATGCTGTAAGGTCTGCAGAGCATGCTGCATGGGCTGAGGAGAATGCCGCATAGTGCTGGAACCCGGCAACTCCTGATGCGGCAGCTCACGCATGTTAGCAGAAGGTGCAGCAAGAACATGCGTCTGGCAGTGAGGACTGCGCATCGGTGGAGGAGCTCTCACAGGTGGGGTGTGGGAGCAGGCAGCCGCAGTATCTGCTGAGCGCACAACCTCTGCGGGTTGTAGGTTAACAGGAGAGGTGTTAACCTTCTCGGCATGATACTCCTGCATAAATGCCGCAAGCTGAGACTGCATAGTCTGCAGCATGGACCACTTAGGGTCTACTGTGGTTGGAGCAACAACAGACGGAGCAGAGGCCTGTTGAGGGACCACTCTACCTCTCTTGGGAGGTGTGCAGTCATCAGATGACTGCGGCGAGTCCGAACTGACCCAGTGGCTACACCTGGGCCGTTGGACTAGCTCGGAAGGGACCTTACATTTGAGCGGTCGTGAGACCTTGGTCCACCGTTTCCTCCTGGAAACCTCTTCCACAGACGAGGAATGTAAGGGCTCATTCGTCTGTAAGTGGATGGGACGATCCTTAGCAGATACGTCCGCAACCACTGAGGATACATCCGTGCGCCGATCAAGGCCTGCCGAACCCTTTGGTCCTTCGACATTGCTTCTCCCCTGGGCTTGGGAGCTTGCAAGAGGTCCCGGACTGGGAGGACGACTGGCACGCACAGATGTACCCTCATGCGCAACACTGACACTGACACTATGCACATCACTAGCACTAACACTTCCCACTGCACTCTTCGCTTTCAGCTCTCTGACATCTGCCAAGAGCTGATTGCGGTCACTAACCAACGACTCCACCTTCTCACCGAGAGCCTGAATGGCACGCAACATATCAGCCATTGCAGGCTGAGCACTCGTAGCAGGTACGGGAGTCACCACCACAGGGGAAGGAAAAGGTTGAGGGGCATGGGGAGAGGAAAAATCCACAGAGCGAGAAGAACTCCTCCTATCTCTCTCCTTCTCTAACCTACGTGCATATCTGAGGAATTCATTAAAATCGAATTCCGAAAGCCCAGCACATTCCCCACATCGATCTTCCAATTGACAGGATTTTCCCCTACAATTGGAACATACGGTGTGAGGATCTATAGAGGCCTTCGGAAGACGCCTAGTACAAGTCCTAACACTACACTGCCTGTATTTAGGAACTTGGGAATGGTCAGACATCTTGAATTTAGAGGTAGTCAAGGGGGAATTCCAAAATTAAGCAAAGATCGTTAACCAATGAATCAAATTAATTCCAAAAGCTTGCTAAGCTAAGGATAAAGCTTCCTGAACAGCGAAGGCTAAACTTCAGAGCAAATACATCACCGAATCGTGAACAAAAGACTCCAAAATCAACAGCGTATCCATGTAGGTCTTGCCGGCGGCACGACAGAGGAAAAATTGAGGTCTTGTTGACAAGAAGTACTTGAGTACCTGACCACAGATGGCGCTGTTGAGCACACCCCCACCTGGATAGCGATCGCTGGCGTATCGCGACCGTAGATTTCTGTCGGGCAACGGAGTTGACAGCTACATGATCATCGGGTAAGATTAATATTGAAAAATTGCCTTTACTAAGACTCTCGGAGCCCGTGTTACGCTTTCGTTTAGGCGGCGAGCAGTCTTCCGATGACTGCACAGGGTCAGAGCTGTCCCAATGGCTACAGCCAGGACGATGGACCTGTCCTGAAGGGACTGACTTCTGCTTTAAGGGTCTAGAAACTCTGCTCCACGGTTTCTTTCGCGAGAAGCCTTCGGATGACGAGGAGAAAACTGCCTCGCTCGTCTTATGGTAGGGGTGGTCTTGACGAGACACGCCCGAAACCATAGAGGGAACGTCTGTTCGTTGGTTAGAGCCTCTCGTCCCCATAAGTCCTACGACATTACTTCTCCCTGGTGCATGGGAGCTTGCAAGAGGTCTCGGACTAGGAGAACGACAAGCACGAACAGACGAACCCTCGGTCGCAACACTAAAAACACTTTGCGCACTAATCACTTTATCCCCACGATTTTCTAATGTGGCACTCTGACACTTTAACACTTTCACATCCGCCATAAGTTGATTACGGTCCGTTGCCAAAGACTCAACTCTCTCGCCCAACGCTTGAATGGCAAGCAACATATCCCGCATGGATGGTTCATGAGTGCTAGTAGAAGGTTCAGGCACAACTACTACAGGGGAAGGATTGGGTTCAGGGGCATG
This sequence comes from Palaemon carinicauda, assembly GCF_036898095.1. NCBI lineage: Eukaryota > Metazoa > Arthropoda > Malacostraca > Decapoda > Palaemonidae > Palaemon > Palaemon carinicauda. The sequence continues at coordinate 129,948,167 of NC_090737.1, read as the reverse complement.
GGAGGAGGAAAAATCTAATGATCTAGAGGAACTTCTCCTCACCCTATCTCTCTCAAGCTTACGAGAATACTTATCAAACTCTAGCCAGTCGAATTCCGAAAGTACCACGCACTCATCACACCAATCTCCTAATTGGCAGGTTTTACCCCGGCAATTAGAACACACGGTATGTGGGTCGAGAGGCGCCTTTGGAAGATGTTTGTTACAATCCCTAGCATTACATTTACGAAATTTAGGAATCGGAGAAGGGTCAGCCAAAGTCAAAGAAAATCCAAAAACAATCCAAAGTCATCAACAATAAAATCTATCCAAAAAAAGGGTTCAAGAGTTTTAATTGAAGATAAAAACACCTGCACTGCGAAAGCTCAAAACCAAAAAGAAGTACTTCACCAAGAATGACGAAAAACTCCAGGTCAACAGCGAGTAATTTAATCAACTTGTCGACAAGACCGACAGAGAAGAACTGGAGCTGTTTACATGTATATGCGGTATCTGGCCGATAGTTGGCGCTGGTGGGCACACCCGCAACCTTCATGGCGATTGCTCGTGAGTTTTTGTGCTTCTGTCGAGCCGTCCGAGACGTCAGCTATTATATATTCACCGGCTAAGTTTGATATTTAAAAATCTATGATTAAAACATTAGCCCTTGTAACAAATTTAAATTGTTCTTTACCCAAGTCTAGGAAGTCGAAGTTTTAGGTCTCTCTGTAGACATGATTACTAATTGGAATCCACTTTCTACTGTTAGTTGGAGGTATGATGTAATTGCATCCAGCATAAAGTTGTGGAGCTGTCTGTGTCTGTTGTTCTGTTGAAGTAATATATCTGTATAAGTATATCAGTCAAATATGAAAAAAAAAGTATATGGTATAAAAATTTATTTAAATGTTACTTTTACCTGGTGGATGAATATATATTGATATGGTGTTAGTCAAAACAAGATTTTTTACTACCCAACGGAGAACATATTTCCACTTCTTGTCATAACCTCTTGATGTTCTGAGTACATGCACCTGTATCACGATCTAAAGAGTTTTGAGTGATTTACCCCACCGCTAGTTAGCGGGTGGGGGTGGGGGGGGGGGTGGGGGGTGAGGGGTACCTCGCTACCCACCCCCCCTCTCACACACACCTGTGCTTGAGCTCACTTTGCTTGGAGGTAGGATTCAAGGGGGATAGGGCTGGCAGGCAAGTTTGATTAAATAGCTAAGGTTTGTATAGTTAGGAAAAATACAAATTATCTACGAATTTGTCATTTGTTTCGTAACTGACATACAAGCCACGCTATTTAATAGGGGTGACTCACCCATTAGGAAGGGTGGAACGTCCCAGCCAGTACTGGCTTTTGGCTTTGCGCGGGGACTCATTACTTGAGTGTGTTAGCACTCAACAATAAGGAGTCCCTGCACCTCGCTAGAACCTTGCTACGCAAGGACTGCGGCCTACGCAAGCTGTGTGTGAAGGTATAATAAAGTGTGACTCGTCCTAGGAAGTTAACCTTAAGTCATTTAGATGGAAACTTTAGGCTAGGACTTTCCCAATACCACCTCGTCAGGGTATGAGGATGTGACAGTATTAGCTTAATACTAGGAACACAAGGAAACATGATTTACCTGCAGTGGTTTGAGGTCATCTGTGCAGAGAACCTAGGATGCTGCTTTCCCCAAGAGAGGGGAAGATGAAGAAAAGAATAAGGGCTACACATACCTATTCATTCATGCAGACTAAGACCGGGTAACAATGCCCTCAACTTTCTGCTACTTATCCACTAAGGAGCCAGAGGTTTTAAACCAGCTGTTGTGCAGCCACCACAGGGCCGATAGAGAACGTATCGAGCCTCTTGTGGGTCACGTCTTGCAGGCAGTGGGCTGTGAAGGTCGTCTGACGCTTCCACACCCCAGCCTAAAGAAACTGCGTCACTGAGAAATTCTTCTTGAAGGCCAGGGACGTAGCTACGCCCTGACATCATGTGATCAAGGGCAACGTGACGGAGGAGGGTCTGGATTCAGGGACAGATGGATCACCCTACGAATCCATGCCGAGATGTTGTTCTGGGTGACCCTCCTCTTAGTCCTCCCACTGCTAACAAACAATGCTTGCACCTGAGGACGGACTGCAGCCGTTATTTTGAGATATAGCGTCAGACTCCTTACTGGGCACAGAAGGAGATGGTCTGGGTCATCTGTTACAGAACAAAGACTCAAAATCTGGAAGGAGTCGAACCGAGGATCCGCTACCCCCGGATTCTGAGTCGTAGCAATAAACTCAGGGACGAATTTGAACGTTACCTCCCCACATCCCCTTGAATGGGCGATGTCATATGAGAGACCATGAAGTTCACTGACTCGCTTGGCCGATGCCAAAGCTAGTAGGAACACCGTTTTCCAAGTTAGGTGGCGATCTAAAGCCTGGCGTAATGGTTCATAGGGAGGTCTCTTAAGAGACCTGAGAATTCGAACCACGTTCCATGGAGGAGGTCTCACTTCCGACTGAGGGCAGGTAAGTTCATAACTTCGTATGAGTAGGGAAAGTTCCAGCGAGGAAGAAATGTCCATTCCTTTGAGCCTGAAGGCTACACTTAAGGCTGAGCGATAGCCTTTCACTGCCGAGACTGAAAGGCTCATTTCTTCCCGCAAATACACAAGGAACTCTGATATTGTTGGAATAGTGGCATCGAGTGGAGAGATACCCCTTCCACGACACCAACCATAGAAGACTTGTCCAGACATCCTAATCGTAACTTGTTGCGAAAATCCTCTCTCAGCGAGGAGATGCTGGATAGTCTCCAGGCGTGAAGTTATAGCGAAGCTATGGCTTTGTGTAAGATGTTGGCATGTGGTTGTGTGAGTAGATAGTGTCGCGGAGGGAGTTCTCTCGGAAGTTCCGTTAGAAGTTGCAGAAGGTCCGGAAACCATTCCGCGTGATGCCATAGCGGAGCTATAAGGGTCATTGAAAGATTGACCGATATTCTGGTCTTGTTGAGCAACCTCCTCATCAGACAGAACGGGGGAAAGGCGTACACGTTGATGTTGTCCCACCGTTGTTGGAAGGCATCTTGCCAGAGCGCCTTGGGATCCGGGACTGGGGAGCAGTATAGCGGAAGCTAGAAATTCAATGCTGTCGCAAACAGATCCACAGTCGGGGAACCCCACAAAGTTAGGACTTTGTTGGCTACTTGAGGATCCAAAGACCACTCGGTACTCACTATCTGAGACGCTCTGCTCAGATTGTCGGCGAGCATATTCCTCTTGCCTGGAATGAAACGTGCCGATAGTGGAATCGAGTGGACTTCGGTCCATCTCAGTATCTCTACTGCAAGATGGAATAGCTGCTTCGAAAAGTTACCTCCTTGCTTGCTGATGTAAGCCACTACTGTGGTGTTGTCGCTCATCACCACCACAGAGTGACCCGCCAGGTACTGTTGGAACTGTTGAAGGGCCAAGAAAATGGCCTTCATCACTAGAAGATTAATATGGAGGCACTTTTCTGATTCTGACCACAGGCCTGAGGTCTTGTGGTGCAGAACGTGGGCCCACCACCCTTTCTTTGAGACGTCCGAAAACAGCATCAAATCTGGGGGGGAGGATGAAAAGATCCACTCCTCTTTGTTGGTTCTCGTCTGTCACCCACCACCGGAGGTTTTTCCGTTCTGCAGGTCCCATAGGGATCATGACGTCTGGGGAATCGTAACCTTGATTCCACCGGGACTTGAGTCGCCACTGGAGGGATCTCATCATGAGGCGACTGTTGGGAACTAAACGAGCCAAAGATGAGAAGTGACCGAGGAGATGTAACCATGATTGGGCTGGAAATTCTTCTCGTTTGAGAAAAGGCTTGCGATCCTCCTCAGCCTTGCTATCCTGACGTCTGATGGGAAGGCTTTGTGGAAATTGGTGTCTATAATCATGCCTAGGTATACCAGTCATTGAGTGGGAAGCAGAGAGGACTTCTCGAGATTTACCATGATCCCCAGATCCTGGCAAAGTCCCAGAAGTTTGTCTCGGTGTTGAAGAAGGGACGACTCCGAGTCTGCTAGGATGAGATAGTCGTTCAGATAACGGAGGAGACGGATGCCGATCCTACGTGCCCACGACGATATTAGGGTGAACACTCTGGTGAAAACCTGTGGTGCTGTGGAGAGACCGAAACACAGCACCCTAAACTGGCACACCTTGTCTAGTCTGAATCTTAAGTACTTCCTTGAAGACGGATGGACTGGGATCTGGAAGCACGCGTCCTTCAGATCCAGTGTACACATGAAGTGGTCTCCCTGCAAGTCTGACCGTGTCTGCGGTCTCAATGCTGAACGGAGTTTGCTTCACAAACTTGTTCAGAGCCGAGAGGTCGATGACTGGTCTCCAGCCCCCAGAAGCCTTCTTTACAAGAAAGAGTCGACTGAAGAAGCCTGGGGACCCGTCAAGGACCTCTTAGAGAGCGCCCTTCTTCAATATGGTTTGGACTTCTGCCCGAAGGGCCTGCCCCCTTGCTAATCCCATGAATAGGGAGCTCAATGACACTGGATTCGTCGTCAGGGGAGGTAGAGATGTTGTGAACGGGACGCGATATCCCTGACTGTTTACGGAAATCGTCCAGGAATCGGCCCCGAGTTGCTGCCACCTGTCTGTGGAACTTTGTAGGCATCCCCCCACTGGTGGACATGCAGGGGGATTGCCAATCCTGGCGTTTGCGGCCTCGGCTGCTCCTCCTAGGAATCTTCCCTCCCCTGAAGGACTTCTTGCCTGTTCACCCACACGTTCGAGACTTGGTGGGCCAGAAACTCGATTGTGCGAGTGCCTTAGAGTAGAAAAGTCTCCATAGCTTTCCTGGTACGTTCTTTGGAGAAATCCTCCGAACCTATCAGGATACCTAAGGTCCCTAACCAGATATCCAGTGGCCTGTATAGCAAACTTCGCAACCTTCTCCTGATTAAGGATCTCTGTCGCTGAGAATGACACCTGCCGGTTGGAGAGTTTCTCAAGAGGGACTCCCCTGGTAAGCTCTTCCAAAGAATGGTGAAGGGGAAGAGCTAAACAAGGCTCCTCTAAGATCTCGAAGTACCTCCTCTGCTGTACCCGAGGTGGTGGGAGAAGCTTGTTGCCGGCACTGGATCGGCTGGAGGAGGCTAGCTCAGAGAGCTGGACTGCGATCTTGTCCCTGGTACTCTCATCCTGAGACCAGGGCAAGGGTTCACAGACCTTAGAGGATTTTTGAGTTCCAAATACTCGGTCCAAGACCATGTCTTTGCCCTCTCGAGGGGGAATCTCTGGGTCAGCAAACCCATTGAGAGTCCTCATAAGGGTCAGAACCTGTCAAAATGCATGTTCTGACTCCTGCAGCTCTCCTCCGGATGGACTAGCAGTGAAGTCTCCAGTCCCCAAAGGCTCTTCTTGGGGAGACTCGTGGACGTTCTCCAAGTGACTGGCTGGCTCCGTTCTAAGTCTTGAAGAGGTTTTCGGTACTGTTTTGGAGTCCTTCAACAACCTCCTGGGAGAGCTGCAGGACTCCAACAACGACGGAGGTAGGCTCTTCTCCGCCTCTGCCCAAGAAGACTTTTCAGCGCAAGGTGGGGGTTTCCCTCATTGGTGCGATGGGGGAACATCTCACCTCAAGTGACTCCCCTGAGGACGGGTAATCCTCATCCGAAAGGGAGGGAGAAAAAGTGTGGGGGGGGGAAGGGGCCTGTCTCGAAGGCTTACGAGGAGACAGCTTAGTCCTCGGAGAAGTAACCGTGTCTGAAACTCCTTTTTTTCTCTTCAGGGGAGTAGATGCAGCCAAGGATTTGTGGCCCAATTCAGAGAGAACAGTCTTGAAAGCCTGCAAAACCGCTCTGATTAGTGTCCCAAACCAACGCTGCTGGCTGACGGCTGCAATGTCACACACTCCCTCTGGAGGGACAGGAATCGACCGATCCCTGGGAGGAGTTTCCTTAGGGGGGTTCGCCTGTAAAGAAAAAGAAGAAGAAATGTCCCTGGACCTTTTAGGAACCTTCCCCCCTAACGGCGAGCGCGCTGTTCTGCGCTTGCGGGGGGGGGGGGGGGGGGGCAGCAATGGCGACCTAGCCGTGCGTTGTCCTGCAGCCTCGCGCGCGGGAGGGTATTGACGATCGCGTGGGGGAGCGCGCTGGCGCTCGCGCGATGGGGAGTACCCGGGGTCACACGCGGGAGACTGCAAATGCACGCACGCGAGGGCGATTGTGAGGGCGCGCGGGCAAGCGATAGCGTGTAGAAGTATGCGCAGGAGACATTTGCGAGTGCGCAGGGGGCTGATTGTGCGTTCGTGCGCGCGAGGGTAAATGTTCACGCGCGTAAGGGCGCACAGGATCAGGATGAAGGGCTCGTGGGCGTGCAGGTGAGAGATCGTGCACCCAAGAAGAAGTCGTCGGGTGCGAGCGTGCAGGAGAGATATCCCTTGCGCGCAGGCGCGCAGACAGAAACTGCGTTCGTTGGCGCGCCTCATGTGGCCGCACGTCAGGCTGGCGGTGTGTGGCTGGCGGTGTGTGGCTGGCGGTGTGTAGCTGCCGTAGAAGATGGGCGTGGGCGCGCTTCCTCGTGGGCGCGTGTAGGTGAACGCGCGATTGTGCGCTGGCGAAGGATGGCGTGCAGGAGAAAGCAGGCAGCGCGTTGGCGAGCGCTGGCGGGTGGGCGAGCACTGACGAGTTGGAGAAGTCTTAGACTTCCCTACCGCACCCAGATCCTTAGATCGTGGGCGCGCAGGAGATCGTTGCCGTGTTGGAGAGTGCTGGCGCGCAGGAGAGCACTGGCGCGTTGGTGAGCGCTGACGCATAGAAGAGCGCTGGCGCGCATGGCGTGCAGTAGGTTAAGGGCGTGCTATGGCGCTCTGGCAAGCAGGTGAGCGCTGGCGTGTAGGTGAGCACTGGTGGCCAAGTGAGCGCTGGCAGCCAGGTGAGCGCTGGCAGCCAGGTGAGCGCTGGCGCACAGGTAAGCCCTGGCGCGCTATCTCAGGAACAGCAGCAGCAGGTGAGCGCTGGCGCGCTATCTCAGGAACAGCAGGAGCAGGTGAGCGCTGGCGCACTATCTCAGGAGCCTCAATGAGGTCAGGAGATCGTTGGCGCGCATGCTTAACATGGCGTGTAGGAGAAGTGTGCGCTAGATGGCGCGTACGCCCTTGTTGCCCTGAAGGTACCGGTGCCTGACTTTTAAAGACAGGTTTCGTTGGCGCATACAGCGCATCAGCTGCCAGGAACGGCGACGACAGATCAGCAGGTCTGACGGGTGGAAGGTCGACGTGTACTTCATAAGGACGACCTTCCAATGAAAGGGATCGCGAACGATCCGCAGAGAGGTGCAGGGTCGTAGCAGGAACAGTCGGTGATAGATGACGAGGCTCCTCTGCGGTGGACTACAATGACGATGATGAACCGAAGAGGCGCCTCCTCACCGACTTATAAGGTGAAGGAAGGCCTTTCTGGTGAAGAGGAAGGAGAGTCTTGCGACGTATACGCCCTCTAGGGGCCGTTGGATCAGCAAGCTGACCTTCAGCAGTCCTCCGAAGAGGGGTCTCTGTGAGTTAACTCCCCGAGGGGGAGAATCACCGGCAGGAGAGACTGTTGGACTTAAGTTTCTCCCTCGTAGGTTGAGCAGGGATGGGAGAAACTAAGCCTTCAGCTACTGCGGGGTGAGAAGATGCAGAGGTATTAGGAGATACCGCATTGGATACCTCTGAGACCACAACGTCGACAATAGACAGGATCAACCTCTGCCAAAGTCGGCGATTGCTTGACAGCAGCACCCAATCGGATGATGTCAATCAAAGCTTCCTTGGAGGGTGAACCCTCGAGTCCCAAGGAAGACCAAAGCTGGAATAAATTGGTTACATTTAAATCAACATTTAAATCCTCCCCCGGGGGAAGAGGTGGAGCTGCCTCGCTAGGGGAGGCAACGCCATCTCTCGAACCCCGAGATCGGGAAACAGAACCACGGTCTACGCTACCACTCGCCGGTCTCTCGAAAGAAACCGATCAAGTGGGAGCTTCGGAGGAGGTTTGGGCAATGGAAGAAGAGTCCTTGGGATTTTCTCCTTTCAAAGAAAACTTCGAAGAAGAAATATCCCGCCTGGACTTCTTCTTACGTCGCCGAGAAAACCTCTCCCACTGTGGAGTAGACCACTCCCTACACTCACCACACTTATTACTACTATCACACCATTGGCCCCTACAGTAAGGACAAAGGGTGTGAGGGTCCGTCTCGACTGCCGACATAAATGTACCACAAGGGCGGTCGGGTAAACCAGGACATTTACGCATGTTCGCAGAGGGCAACTTCACACTCAAACCTGTAGGAGAGAAAGCAAAAAGACTTTAATGGCTGTCAGAGAGGCGAGGGTGTGAGCGGACACGTCCGACTACTACCCGAGTCAAGAGCAAAGTAAGCTCAAGCACAGGTGTGTGTGAGGGGGGGGGAGGGGTAGCGAGCTACCCTCCATACTCCCCGCTAACTAGCAGGGGGGTAGTAAACCCTCGTTAAAATTCTAATGGCTCGTCGTTTCAGCTACGCCGAAAGTAATAACCCTTATTAAATAGCGTGATTTGTATGTCAGTTACGGAACAATTATATTTTTATCTTCCAAACTTTGGGTTATTTACAATGCGAATGACGTGCCTCACAAAAGGTGCTTAGTCTTGACAATAATTTTCTGGAGCTTCCAAAAAATGATACCTATATTTAATCATTGTTTGTATTATCTAGGCAAGGTTATGGAGGATATAGTCATTCCTAAAGGAAATTTAAAGGAAAGGATTCATCAAGCAGTTTTTGCCTCACCTCCATATGTACCTTTCCCATGAACGTTCTTTTAATAGTTACCTTCACTGTATGTCTATAGGTCTACTGATTAACCTGGTCTAAATACTCATGACTTTCATCCAGTCAAGTATAACACAGTTGAAGGGATGAATTCATATTGTTGGAAAAACTTGTATGGATCAGAATTTTTGACAAAACTCAAATGTTACATCCCACTTTTTCGGGGAACAGATTTGGCATAATATAAAGTAGAATTTAAGAAATGGTTGTACAAAATTGGTATAAATCTCAGTTGAATTCTATTGGTTCTAATTGTTAGGTAATGACTATGTCTAGGAATGATAAAAAATATAATTTTCAAAAGCAATCACGAATAATGATGACCTTCCCAAAATTAATGTACAACTTTGGAAACGGCATTGCTTTTCACATTTTTGTTTGACACCAAAACACAAAAGAATCCTGTGCACTACCATACCTTATGGTAAAGTCTTATTTACCACGATGTTCAAGTGCCATACCATTACCTTTCTTACTACATATTGTATAAATCTAAACAAACTGTTCAACTTGAAAATATCCATACTTTTCTATCCTCTTCCCTCAACACCCTTAAATCTAGTACCAGACTCAGCAGTTCACAGTTACACAAAAAATCAATTTGTAAAGTCTTTTTGCCCTAAGCACAATCTTTGTAAATCAACATAATCATGATTGGCAAGTCTTGTTAAACTAATTTGTTACCAACCTTCACTATATAATACTAATCTATTTACATTTTCATAGCATATACACTCTTACTTACAAAATTGCATTGAGCAATGTATAAGGTAAATTGGATATGTTTATACCCCAAAGTTGAGCCCAATCTTAAATTAGTCCAAGGTTTTTCTTTTATTTATCTTTGCCTAAAGCTGTAGGTCAGCTTAGGCTGGAGATCACTCAAGTCCAGGTAGGAATCAGAGGAACTTGTAAGTTAGTTTAAAGAATAAACTATGGTGCATCCTGACTTTCATTCTATGTTTACTGCAAAAAGTTGAAGCTCAAATATGACACTGTAGTATCAGATAGGCAAGCTAAGCTAATCTAAGCAAAGGTAAGGTAAGGTAAGGGTAGGTTAACTAAGTAATTGATTGATTAGCTAAGGTAAGGTAAGGCAAAGATAAGTATGGTAGGAATAGGTAAGGTAAGGGGAGGTAAGAATAGCTAAGGGTAAATAGGGTAATGGTAGAAAAGGTAAAGGTAGGGAAGGTAATGGCACATGAGGTAATAGTAGATAAGGTATGAGTAAGAAGATATTAGTAGATATGATATGGGGAGGTATGGGGAGGTAAGGTAAAGTAAGGGTAGGTAATGTAAAAGTTAGTGACGTAAGGGATGGTAAGGTAAAGTAAGGTAAGATAAGGTGAGGTGAGGTGAGGTAAGGTGAAGTAAGGGTATGTAACATGAGGTTAGGTAAGGTAACGGTAGGTAAAGTGAGGTTGGGTAAAGTGAGGTTAGGTAAAGTGAGGTTAGGTAAGATTAGGTTAGGTAAAGGGAAGTTACATAAAGTGAGATTAGGTAAAGTGAGGTTAGGTAAGGTTAGGTTAGGTAGAGGGAAGTTACATAAAGTGAGATTAGGTAAAGTGAGGTTAGGTAAAGTGATGGTAGATAAGGTATATGTAGACAAGGTAACAGTAAGCGAGATACGGGTAGGTAAGGTAAGAGTAGGTAAATTGGGGTTAGGTAACTACAATATTAACAGTAGAGTTTGTTTTGTAAATCCTGGTTTCGTTATTTGGTTTAAGTCTCTGCTTAGGTTACATTGCCCAGTAATACAGTACAATAATACTTTTTGTACTGCTAAACCTACTCTAAGGGTATGCCTAATTTAGCATGAAGTTGATCTCGCAAAAAAATATAGGCCTAGACTATAAAATGCACTTCTATCTGGTTAGTTTCACACCAGGAAAGGAGAAAACTTCAACTGTAAAATAATCTGAATATCAATGAAGTTATTACGCATTACCTTTACAGTATTAGAAAACAGAAGAATTTTACACAGCACAGTTCAATATACAGTATATCAGCGTTCCTTGTTGCCATGGGGGAGTAACAAGCAACGAACGGGAGACATTACTGTTCCAAACTTTCAGCACCAAAAATGTTCCAACAATATTCAGCCAAATTGAACGCCTTTTTCACTTATTTATTCCCCAATCTCACTGATCTTAACCGTCCTATTTTGATAAACCCTGAACGGAATTGCTCGTGTAAACTGTAATTAGAACTAGCTGTAGTGAAGCTGATATTAGCAAAATGAATTATTGTTATTGAAGGGTATATAGAAAGACTTCGAAAGAAGAAAGGAGATTTTCTACCAAATTTCTACATAAATAAATAGCCCAGCAATATATATTTCTTTTTATGTATACCACAACTAAATCTCAACGAAATTACCGTAATGAAAATAATATCGAAAAAATACTATAACTTGATATTGAATATATTAGCATTTTACCTAATAATATATATTTTATCCCATTTTCTATAGGATGGTGAAATATGAAATACAACACCCGTTACTGTGCTTTCCATGTATACAAGAATCCTCTTTCTCTTATTTTAATCTTATTTCTATATATCTTTCATTAATGATAATTCATTCTACTGCTATCAACGAGAGAGAGAGAGAGAGAGAGAGAGAGAGAGAGAGAGAGAGAGAGAGAGAGAGAGAGAGAGAGAGAGAGAGAGAGAATTGTTGGTAGTCGTGTTAAATTAAAAAGGCCTAACGCCATGGGTACTTACCCTGAGGTCTATAAGAAACAAGGGGTTATGTGAAGTCTGATGTGGAGTGGATCTCTAGCCCATGAACAACGCATGCCTCCTTTTTATATCATTCGCAAAGGTCGTAACTAGACCTACTGAGACACCCGGTATCAGACGCCCCCCCCCCCTCTTTCATTATCCAACCTCGAGAGACTTAGGATAAGCAACGTAACATTTTGGTTCACCAAAATAAAGTCTTCATTCCTTAATGATTGTTCTGTTGTAAAGTGGAAAAAAAATACAATAAGCTACGTTTTTACTTTATGGAATAAACTTGAACTATTTTATCATCCACTTCACGTTAGTATTATATTTATTCGATTGTTCCGACATATCTTGAATAATTCATAAATTAACCAATATGAGATATGATAATTAAAACGTCAGTCCAATTCTGATATACTGTAGTCTATATTTGTGTGAGCGACTCGCGAACTCTGTATGTAATTTTGGAAATCTATTTTATTGTATTTTTGCCCAGGAGAACGTCTATATTTCATGCTTCAAATGGTGCTTTTAATGAATGCAATGTGTTTTATTGCTAAAATCGTTATATATATATATATATATATATATATATATATATATATATATATATATATATATATATATATATATATATATGAGGGAAGGGTCTCAAACTCCTTAGTAATTAACCCCAAAATATGTTAGGTCCTTTAGTGGCTGAAACCTCACCATTCTTGTGAGCTAAGCATAGGAGTTTGGGGGAGCCTATAGGCATACCTCCTGAGTTTTCAGCAGCCGTTGTCTGGTCCTCCATGGTCATAGCTTGGATCGAGAGGGGCTTAGGCGCTGATCACATGTACTGTATATAAGGTTAGTCTCTAGGGCAATGTCCTGCTTGCTAGGGCAATGTCACTGCCCCTTGCCTCTGCCATTCATGAGTGGTATTTAAACGTTTAAATAGTTTGAAGGTTTAAGGCCGTTCGTGAATAGCAGAGGCAAGGGGCAGTGACATTGCCCTAGCAAGCAGGACAATGTCCTAGAGACTGACCATATATACATCTGCTCAGCGCCTAAGCCCCTCTCCACCCAAGCTAGGACCAAGGAAGGCTGGGCAATGGCTTCTGATGACTCAGCAGATAGACCTATGGGCTCCCCCAAACACCCAACCTTAGCTCACAAGGATGGTGAGATTGCAGCGACCAAAGAAACTAACAAGTTTAAGCTGGACTCGAACCCCGGTCTGGCATTTACCAGTCAGGGACATTACCACATCGGCCACCACAACACAGATGAAAAATTGATAAAAAGGCGATAATATTAATGTTACCGAAGGCATCAGACGAAATAAAGAGCTGGGGAAGAATATTGTACATTTAGATTGGGACATGTTGGAAGATTATTGATAAGAGGATAAGAATAAAAGAGCTGTAAATGGGAAGGGGTAGTTGATATGGAAATCAAAACAACGCAAGATAAAAGTGGATTAGAGACGTGGACGGTTGAATTCCATATCAACTTTAAAACTATCAACTCTCGTCGCCCAAGAAAAATTCTCCAATCTACCTGAAGTCTTCTTACAAAGGGGCACTCATAATAATGGTTTATTTTTCATCTTTTCTCTGCATACGGAAATTATCTGGTTTTTACGGTTATATAAATTAAATAATATATTCTCCCAACAAATGCTAAACAAAATAAGAAAAGATAATATCATTCTAATGATACTATCAATCTTATTTTTCTAAATGTCTTTTAATCTAGTAAGTTATGTTTTTGCTCATGAATTAATAAACATTTTATCTGATGGATAGAGTTTATATTGAATTTGAATATCCTACGAAAAGAAAGAAAAAATATATTCTGTATGAAGAAATATCGAATTATTTCAACATGATAATACATTTATGATTAGAATATTCGAATACTGCTATAAAAAATAACTAGATTGCTTCAATAAGATACAAAGTATTTGCAGATTATTATTATTATTATTATTATTATTATTATTATTATTATTATTAATTGCTAAGCTACAAACCTAGTTGGAAAAGCAAGATGCTAAGCCCAGGGTCTCCAACAGGGAAAATAGGTCAGTGAGGAAAGGAAACATGGAAAAATAAAAGTTTTAAGAAGAGTAACATTAAAATGAATATCTCCTATATAAACTATAAAAACTTTAACACAACAAGAGGAAGAGAAATAAGATAGAATAGTGTGCCGAGTGTACCCTTAAGCAAGAGAACTCTCACCTAAGACAGTGGAAGACCATGGTACAGAGACTATGGCACTACCCAAGACTAAAGAGCAATGGTTTGATTTTGGAGTGTCCTTCTCCTAGAGTGAACAATTTGGGATATGAATTACCCTGGTAGCAGGTGATACCCTCTACATGGCATATTAATAGGGAATATACATTCTCTTACTGATATGTTAATAACTACCTAGCAAATCATTAATTTTTTTTTATCTTTTGTTAGGAAATAACACATCTACCATATTTACAATTTAAAATCTATATATATATATATATATATATATATATATATATATATATATATATATATATATATATATGTATATATATATATATATATATATATATATATATATATATATATATATATATATATATATATATATATATATGTATATATATATATATATATATATATATATATATATATATATATATATATATATATATATATATATATATATATCATAATATATTTACATGAATAATTTCTTATTTAACATTATACTATTTCTATAATTGTAATTTTTACTATTTATCTAAAAATATATCGAATCGTGAAACCTTTTTAACGGAAGTTTTAGATCATATCTTATTTATAATAAAAGTATTTATCATTTTTTTTTTAGTATGGTTTCATATACAGGTTCATTTAACCATCAGATAGGCATCAGTGACTAAAATTATATCAACCTATTAACTTATGCTATGATAGGCTAATTATTATTCTTTCTTATAGAATATGGAATTTACGGTTAACACATTAGGAAATAGATTTGAATTGTTTTCACTATTTTGTTGAATATTTTGTTTCATTTCACAAAGGCTTATAAAGTAATACACACACACACACACACACACACACACACACACACATATATATATGTATATATATATATATATATATGTATATATATATATATATATATATATATATATATATATATATATATATATATAAACATATTTACATACATACTGTATATATATATATATATATATATATATATATATATATATATATATATATATATATATATATATATATATATATATATATATTATATATATATATGATAAATTTTGCACATTTTTACGTGTTTTTCATATTCAAATAAGCCATATATATTTTTGATATATTAATGTCTTGATTCTCTTAACGACCTCGGGATCAGAGCCCCAGGCGAAATCACACAAAGACAAGAGCTTGGCTCCGGCCGGGAATCGAACCCTGGTCGGCAAGCTTATATAGACAGTGTCTATATAAGCTTGCCGACCAGGGTTCGATTCCCGGCCGGAGCCAAGCTCTTGTCTTTGTGTGATTTCGCCTGGGGCTCTGATCCCGAGGTCGTTAAGAGAATCCAGACATTGATATATCAAAAATATATATGGCTTATTTGAATATATATATATATATATATATATATATATATATATATATATATATATATATATATATATATATATATATATATATATATATATACTGTGTATATATATATATATATATATATATATATATATATATATATATATATATATATATATATATATACTGTATATATATATGTATGTATATATATACAGTATATATATATATATATATATATATATATATATATATATATATATATATATATATATATATATATATATATATATATATATATGTTTGATCGTTTATTATTCATAACAAAATGCGAAAACAAAAATGTCATTTAGCTTTAAATTGTTATTGAGTGTACATTAAATTTCAATACCACTATCCTATGAAATTCTTGTAACCTTTAGCTACGTGATTTTAAATGAAATGCTTCTTACTGATCAAAGCACTCTTGACGTATTTACAGCTACACTAAAACATGCCTTGCAATATCTGTAGTGATAACTTTGCATCTAAGGGAATCTTTTTACGGATATTTCTTATTAACGGGCAATAGAATCT
Organism: Palaemon carinicauda; assembly: GCF_036898095.1. NCBI lineage: Eukaryota > Metazoa > Arthropoda > Malacostraca > Decapoda > Palaemonidae > Palaemon > Palaemon carinicauda. Next base: position 129,932,431 of record NC_090737.1, on the reverse strand, counting down.
TGCAGAAGTTTCTTCATATGACTGTATATGGCACAACTCAGGGCTGGACAAACTTTTATATATGCGCTTACTGCCATCTTGCACAGTTTATTTTATCCAATGAGGAGAATCGTTTAACAATAGGTTTAAAGATTTAAAGGCCTCTCATGAATGGCAGAGGCAAGGGACCGTGATAATGCCCTAGCTAACAGGACAATGCCCTAGCCAACAGGACAATTCCCTAGCTAGCTGGACAAGGCCCTAGCTAACAGGACAATTCCCTAGCTAGCTGGACAAGGCCCTAGCTAACAGGACAATGCCCTAGCTAGCTGGACAAGGCCCTAGCTAACAGGACAATGCCCTAGCCAACAGGACAATTCCCTAGCTAGCTGGACAAGGCCCTAGCTAACAGGACAATGCCCTAGCTAGCAGAACAATTCCCTAGCTAACAGGACAATTCCCTAGCTAACTGGACATCTCTATAGCTAGCAGGACAATTCCTTATCTAGCAGGACAATGCCCTAGAGACTGACCATATATACATTTGATCAGCGCCTACGCCCCCTCTCCACCCAAGCTTGGACTAGGGAGGCCCAGGCAATGGCTGCTGATGATTCAGCAGGTAGACCTATAGGCTCTACCGAAACACTCCATCCTTAGCTCACAAGGATGGGGAGGTTACAGACACTACAAGAAACTATCAAGCTTGAGCGGGACTCGAACCCCAGCCTGGCAGGTCGCAATGCAGGGACAGTTCCAACAGGCCACCAAATTTTCAGAAATGGATCTGAAATAACCTCAGAAGTGATGCTGGACGGTGCTTCTTCACTGTGCTATTTTTGCCTGTTGGAGGCCCTGGCCTTATAGCATCCTACTTGTCCAACTAGGGTTGAAGCTTAGCTAATAATAATAATAATAATAATAATAATAATAATAATAATAATAATAAGTCCACCAATACCTTACGGTAGGTTACAAGGCGCACGAAAAGTAGATAATAATAATAATAATAATAATAATAATAATAATAATAATAATAATAATAATAATAATAATAATAATAATAATAATAATAATATCCTTCGTCCACCAATGCCTTCCAGTAAGTCACCAGTCGCATGAAAAGCAGCTTGTGTAATATTGATATTTATGGTACACCTTGTGATTATTAGTTTATTTCAAACTATGAAATACAACACTAGTTGTTTTCTTATATTCGTTAGCCCTGATAGAAAATTAGATAAAATCATCTGTATTAAAACCTTTTTTAGTGAGAGAATGTTTATTTCAGATGAATACAGCTCCGGAAGATACTGTCAAGGTACTTCCATATCGAGTATTGTTTATTAAGGTCATAATTATACATTCCCACTGACTTGGGGTCGAGTTCCCTTGCTTGAGGGTACACTCGGGCACACCATTCTTTCTTATTTCTCTTCCTTTTGTTGTTTTGTTAAAGATTTATAGTTTATATGTGAAACATTTATTTCAATGTTGTTACTGTTCTTAAGATATTTTATTTTTCCTTGCTCCCTTTCCTCACTGGGCTATATACCCTGTAGGGGCCACTGGGTTTATAGCATCCTGCTTTTCCAACTAGGGTTGTAGCATAGCAAGTAATAATAATAATAATAATAATAATAATAATAATAATAATAATAATAATAATAATAATAATAATAATGATAATAATAATAATAATAATAATAATAATAATAATAATAATAATAACAATAATAATAATGATGATGATGATGATGATGATAATGATAATATTAAAATTCCTTCCCAATTGTTTGAGAAAAATGAAAATTCTGAGGCTAGCCCAATGGATTAGTTAAGGAAGAGAACAGCTCACAACTCTGAAGAGAAAAAGGAAGAAATCCTTTAATACCCGCTGGAATAATGTACGAGTATATTCTTCTATAGCCACTTTGAAGTAGATAAAAAATGAAAGGAAATACTTTAAAAAAATCTAAGAAAGGAGAATAAAGTAATAGATATCCCTCACCAACCCCCCCCCCAAAAAAAAAATGAATGAAGAATCCCCCTTAAAACCGAAAAATAAAATGATATGTTTTTTTGTATAAATATTCAATTAGACTTAAAAAAACGGTATATATAACTATCACAAATACGGAGATGATATGATAATAATATAAAAGATAAAAGAGAAACTAAAAAAACGTATATGGAACTATCACGAAGAGGGAGATGATATGATAACGATAAAAAAAGACAGAAGAGAAACTTTAAAAAATCGTATATGGAACTATCACGAAGAGGGAGATGATATGATAATGATAAAAGAGATAAAAGAGAAACTTTAAAAAAACGTATATGGAACTATCACGAAGAGAGATATGATATGATAATGATAAAAAAGATAAAAGAGAAACTTTAACAAAATGGGTATGGAACTATCACGAAGAGGGAGATGATAAGATAATGATAGAAGAGATAAAAGAGAAACTTTAAAAAAACGTATATGGAACTATCACGAAGAGGGAGATGATATGATAATGATAAAAAAGATAAAAGAGAAACTTTAAAAATACGTATATGGAACTATCACGAAGAGAGATATGATATGATAATGATAAAAAAGATAAAAGAGAAACTTTAACAAAATGGGTATGGAACTATCACGAAGAGGGAGATGATAAGATAATGATAGAAGAGATAAAAGAGAAACTTTAAAAAAACGTATATGGAACTATCACGAAGAGGGAGATGATATGATAATGATAAAAGAGATAAAAGAGAAACTTAAAAAAAAAAAAACGTGTATGGAACTATCGCGAAGAGGGAGATAATATGATAATGATAAAAAAGATAAAAGAAAAACTTTAAAAATACGTATATGGAACTATCACGAAGAGAGATATGATATGATAATGATAAAAAAGATAAAAGAGAAACTTTAACAAAATGGGTATGGAACTATCACGAAGAGGGAGATGATAAGATAATGATAGAAGAGATAAAAGAGAAACTTTAAAAAAACGTATATGGAACTATCACGAAGAGGGAGATGATATGATAATGATAAAAAAGATAAAAGAGAAACTTTAAAAAAACCTATAAGAAACTATCACGAAGAGGGAGATGATATGATAATGATAAAAGAGATAAAAGAGAAACTTTAAAAAAACATATATGGAACTATCAAGAAGAGAGAGAGAGATAATATGATAATGATAAAAAAGATAAAAGAGAAACTTTAAAAAAATGGGTATGGAACTATCACGAAGAGGGAGATAAGATAATGATAAAAGAGATAAAAGAGAAACTTTAAAAAAACCTAAATGAAATTATCACGAAGAGAGAGACGATATGATAATGATAAAAGAGATAAAAGAGAAACTTTAAAAATACATATATGGAATTATCACGAAGAGGGAGATGATAATATAATAATAAATGAGATAAAAGAGAAACTTTAAAAAACCTATATGGAAGTATCACGAAGAGGGAGATGATATGATAATGATGAAAGAGATAAAAGAGAAACTTTAAAAAAGCGTGTATGGAACTATCACGAAGAGAGAGATGATATGATAATGATAAAAAAAGAAAGAGAGAAACTTTAAAAAACGTATATGGAACTATCACGAAGAGGGAGATGATATGATAATGATAAAAGAGATAAAAGAGAAACTTTAAAAAAACGTATATGGAACTATCACGAATAGGGAGATGATAAGATAATGATAAAAGAGATAAAAGAGAAACTTTAAGAAAAACATATATGGAACTATCACGAAGAGAGAGATGATATGATAATGATAAAAGAGATAAAAGAGAAACATTAAAAAACGTATAAGGAACTATCACGAATAGGGAGATGATATGATAATGATAAAAGAGATAAAAGAGAAACTTTAAAAAAAACGTGTATGGAACTATCACGAAGAGAGAGATGATATGATAATGATAAAAGATAAAAGAGAAACATTAAAAAACGTATAAGGAACTATCACGAATAGGGAGATGATATGATAATGATAAAAGAGATACAAGAGAAACTTTAAAAAAAACGTGTATGGAACTATCACGAAGAGAGAGATGATATGATAATGATAAAAGAGATAAAAGAGAAACATTAAAAACGTATAAGGAACTATCACGAATAGGGAGATGATATGATAATGATAAAAGAGATAAAAGAGAAACTTTAAAAAAAAACGTGTATGGAACTATCACGAAGAGAGAGATGATATGATAATGATAAAAGATAAAAGAGAAACATTAAAAAACGTATAAGGAACTATCACGAATAGGGAGATGATATGATAATGATAGAAGAGATAAAAGAGAAACTTTAAAAAAAAAAAACGTGTATGGAACTATCACGAAGAAAGAGATGATATGATAATGATAAAAGAGATAAAAGAGAAACTTTAAAAAAAACGTGTATGGAACTATCACGAATAGAGAGATGATATGATAATGATAAAAGATAAAAGAGAAACATTAAAAAACGTATAAGGAACTATCACGAAGAGGGAGATGATAGGATAATGATAAAAGAGATAAAAGAGAAACATTAAAAAACGTATAAGGAACTATCACGAATAGGGAGATGATATGATAATGATAAAAGAGATAAAAGAGAAACTTTAAAAAAAACGTGTATGGAACTATCACGAAGAGAGAGATGATATGATAATGATAAAAGATAAAAGAGAAACATTAAAAAACGTATAAGGAACTATCACGAATAGGGAGATGATATGATAATGATAGAAGAGATAAAAGAGAAACTTTAAAAAAAAAAAAACGTGTATGGAACGATCACGAAGAGAGAGATGATATGATAATGATAAAAGAGATAAAAGAGAAACTTAAAAAAAACGTGTATGGAACTATCACGAATAGAGAGATGATATGATAATGATAAAAGATAAAAGAGAAACATTAAAAAACGTATAAGGAACTATCACGAAGAGGGAGATGATAGGATAATGACAAAAGAGATAAAAGAGAAACATTAAAAAACGTATAAGGAACTATCACGAATAGGGAGATGATATGATAATGATAAAAGAGATAAAAGAGAAACTTTAAAAAAAACGTGTATGGAACTATCACGAAGAGAGATGTGATATGATAATGATAAAAGAGATAAAAGAGAAACATTAAAAAACGTATAAGGAACTATCACGAATAGGGAGATGATATGATAATGATAAAAGAGATAAAAGAGAAACTTAAAAAAAAACGTGTATGGAACTATCACGAAGAGAGAGATGATATGATAATGATAAAAGAGATAAAAGAGAAACTTAAAAAAAAACGTGTATGGAACTATCACGAAGAGAGAGATGATATGATAATGATAAAAGATAAAAGAGAAACATTAAAAAACGTATAAGGAACTATCACGAATAGGGAGATGATATGATAATGATAGAAGAGATAAAAGAGAAACTTAAAAAAAAAAAAAAAACGTGTATGGAACTATCACGAAGAGAGAGATGATATGATAATGATAAAAGAGATAAAAGAGAAACTTTAAAAAAAAAACGTGTATGGAACTATCACGAATAGAGAGATGATATGATAATGATAAAAGATAAAAGAGAAACATTAAAAAACGTATAAGGAACTATCACGAAGAGGGAGATGATAGGATAATGACAAAAGAGATAAAAGAGAAACATTAAAAAACGTATAAGGAACTATCACGAAGAGGGAGATGATAGGATAATGACAAAAGAGATAAAAGAGAAACATTAAAAAACGTATAAGGAACTATCACGAAGAGGGAGATGATAGGATAATGACAAAAGAGATAAAAGAGAAACATTAAAAATCGTATAAGGAACTATCACGAATAGGGAGATGATATGATAATGATAAAAGAGATAAAAGAGAAACTTTAAAAAAAACGTGTATGGAACTATCACAAAGAGAGAGATGATATGATAATGATAAAAGAGATAAAAGAGACACATTAAAAACGTATAAGGAACTATCACGAATAGGGAGATGATATGATAATGATAAAAGAGATAAAAGAGAAACTTTAAAAAAAACGTATAAGGAACTATCACGAAGAGAGAGATGATATGATAATGATAAAAGAGATAAAAGAGAAACATTAAAAACGTATAAGGAACTATCACGAATAGGGAGATGATATGATAATGATAAAAGAGATAAAAGAGAAACTTTAAAAAAAAACGTGTATGGAACTATCACGAAGAGAGAGATGATATGATAATGATAAAAGATAAAAGAGAAACATTAAAAAACGTATAAGGAACTATCACGAATAGGGAGATGATATGATAATGATAAAAGAGATACAAGAGAAACTTTAAAAAAAAAACGTGTATGGAACTATCACGAAGAGAGAGATGATATGATAATGATAAAAGATAAAAGAGAAACATTAAAAAACGTATAAGGAACTATCACGAATAGGGAGATGATATGATAATGATAGAAGAGATAAAAGAGAAACTTTAAAAAAAAAAAACGTGTATGGAACTATCACGAAGAGAGAGATGATATGATAATGATAAAAGAGATAAAAGAGAAACTTTAAAAAAAAACGTGTATGGAACTATCACGAATAGAGAGATGATATGATAATGATAAAAGATAAAAGAGAAACATTAAAAAACGTATAAGGAACTATCACGAAGAGGGAGATGATAGGATAATGACAAAAGAGATAAAAGAGAAACATTAAAAAACGTATAAGGAACTATCACGAATAGGGAGATGATATGATAATGATAAAAGAGATAAAAGAGAAACTTTAAAAAAAAACGTGCATGGAACTATCACGAAGAGAGAGATGATATGATAATGATAAAAGAGATAAAAGAGAAACATTAAAAAACGTATAAGGAACTATCACGAATAGGGAGATGATATGATAATGATAAAAGAGATAAAAGAGAAACTTTAAAAAAAAAAACGTGTATGGAACTATCACAAAGAGAGAGATGATATGATAATGA
>NC_090737.1:129910475-129917975 GCF_036898095.1 Palaemon carinicauda | reverse complement strand
ACGTACAAACAACTCGACTTACACACAACGCGACTTAAGTAAATCGACTTACAAACAACGCGAATTACGGAAAAGTGACTTAAAGAACAATTCGATTTATAACCAACGCGACCTACAAGACATCGCAACTAACAAACAGCTCGACCTACAAACAACTCGACTTACAAACAATGTGACGTACAAACAACGCAACTTACAAACAACTTGACCTAAAAACAACTCGACTTGCAAACAACGCGACTTTACAAACAACTCGACTTGCAAACAACGCGACGTACAAACAACGCGACCTACAAACAACGCAACTTACAAACAGCTTGACCTAAAAACAACTCGACTTGCAAACAACGCGACTTACAAACAACTCGACTTGCAAACAACGCGACTTACAAATAACTCGACTTGCAAACAACGCGACCTACAAACAACGCAACTTACAAACAGCTTGACCTAAAAACAACTCGACTTGCAAACAACGCGATGTACAAACACGCGACCTACAAACAACTCGACTTACAAACAACGTTTTGAATCCAATTAAGTTTGCAAGTTGAGAACCTTCTGTATATTGTCTTTGCTCATGCATTTTTCATCTTCATTTTCCCTTCATTACGTTCCATCATGAAGAGGTATTGTTTTCTGCCCTTCAGTCTTTTAAGGTGCAAATGATTCCCTTTGTTTTTATTTCATTCTCATCAGATGGTCTTCATAAAGTTCATTCGGTGTTCAATGTTTTAGTAGATGGAGGGTTTACCAAAGTTATTTTGTAAAAAAAAAAAAAAAAAAAAAAAAAAAAAAAAAAAAAAAAAAAAAAAAAAAAAAATAAAAAACATTCTCTATTTACAACTTCGTGTATTACTTCTTTACTTTTCGCTGATTCTTTGCTGATGATGATAATATTATTGACAGTAACACCAATAATAGAAAATAGAAACATTGAGTAACAACAACAACAACAACAACAACAACATTAATAATAATAATAATAATAATAATAATAATAATAATAATAATAATAATAATAATAATAATAATAATAATAACAGCTATATCATTTGGACGCGTCAATCCTTATGAACAATTGCGTATCGTAAGGATCCTTAAATCTAGGAGTCTTCCTGAACATCAAAACAGTTTGTTTAAACGTGGTAACGTCCCTGGGAACTGGTCAACTCCAGACTATGGTTCGAGTCCCGCTCAAACTCTTTAGTTTCTTCGGTCACTGCAATCTCACCATCCTTGTAAGTTAAGGATGGGGCATCTGGGGAAAGAATATAGGTCTATCTGCTGAGTCATCAGCATCCATTGCCTGTCCCTCTGCGGTCCTAGCATGGGTGGAGAAGGGGCTTAGGCGATGATCATATGTATATAGGGTTAGTCTCTAGGGCATTCTCCTGCTTGATAGGGCAATGTCACTGTCCCTTGCCTCTGCCATTCATGAGCGGCCTTTAAACCTTTAAACATGCAGAGCCAAACTGCACAAATAGAAGCCCAGATTATGTCGCTGCCTAATCCTTTTCGTATACAAAGTTCTTCACATTTCACGTTGTAGATAAGGAAATGATCCTAACGAATGGTGATAACTATAGCTACACTTAAAAAAATTACATTAAAAACGGTAATTGTCTGGCAACATTTATTCTAGGATTTTTACCGTTTTAAAAACGGATGTATTGACGTAAAGGAGTGATGTTACGGACATCAACCCGTAAAAGATAATATCAAAGTATGGTAAAATTACCGTTGCCCATATTTTACTGAAATACTGATAAGAACACTATTTTTTTACGGAGAATTTCCGATTAAAATTATGTTTTTTTTAACAGTGTAGTTTTTGTGAAATTAGATAATAAATATGTCGATCTATAATAAAATTAGCTGTTTCTGAGTGGGGATACCTTAACATGGTGAAAGGGTTTGCTGTCTTCATGATCAGCAAAGCTGTACTAGTCAGGGCCACCCATACTAGGTTGGTTGGCTGTGAGCGATCAGAAGAGAAGCTCCTACCATCAGCAATCCACAGTTGGCCAAGTGGTGATGAAAACTGGCCAAATCCCATATATGAATTGACATGTCCTAGGACTTTGTCCTGAAGTGGAGTGGACTAGAAATGGCTGCATTTGCTGTTGATGATGTTGTTGTTGTTGTTGTTATTGTTGTTGTTGTTGTTGTAATGAAATGGGAGATGGTAGAAAAACGATCCCTATCGTATATGGACGTGGTTAGGTTGTCTTCCATTATGACATAATTCCTAATAGAATTTCAGTAATTATTGTTTTTATTCTTTTTTATTCTTTTTTTTTCTGTTTTTGTTTACCAATGCCATACAAACTAAAATGTCCCTCTTATTATACATCAAACAACAAAATAAGAAAAAAATAAATCGAATTTAAAAAAAAAGACGCTGCAGGAATTGATATAAAAAAAAGTGTTAATGATGAATTGTCGGATGAGTGAAAAATGCTTCTTTTTTTTTATTTTCATGAAATATATTTCAGCCATAGTATTACAGCATCTATCTATTTCATTATTAAAAAAATACTTTTTCTATACGGTTGTAATTGAAATATATAAGACAGCCAAGCGTTCTCTAATATAAAAAAAATACTTTACGAAATATTATCAGATATTAAAGAATTTCCCCATTCAAAAAATCCAAATATTTTCCATGTCACAAAGGATATGACATCGATTATATGTGCAAGAGAGAGAGAGAGAGAGAGAGAGAGAGAGAGAGAGAGAGAGAGAGAGAGAGAGAGAGAGAGAGAGAGAGAGAGATACATTTTCAAGATCCGATGCATTGATGTAGAGAGAGAGAGAGAGAGAGAGAGAGAGGAGAGAGAGAGAGAGAGAGAGAGAGAGAGAGAGAGAGAGAGAGAGAGATACATTTTCAAGATCCAATGCATTGACGTAGAGAGAGAGAGAGAGAGAGAGAGAGAGAGAGAGAGAGAGAGAGAGAGAGAGAGAGAGAGAGAGAGAGATACATTTTCAAGATCCGATGCATTGACGTAGAGAGAGAGAGAGAGAGAGAGAGAGAGAGAGAGAGAGAGAGAGAGAGAGAGAGGGGGATAAGTTTTCAAGACCCGACGCATTGACGTAGCAATATCAGCGAAGCTACAGCGTTCTCAAGTTATGTAATGAATATTGCTCAGGGAATAAGGCAACTTTGATTAAATTATAACTTTGACGTCTAACTTAAATCAGCCGTAATCTTGCAAGGGATAATCAGGACAAGAAGATGTTAGGAAGCTGAACATTGTAGCATTATTTCTCGTAGATTATAACCATAATTTTGCTTGTGAATATCCTGTAAAAAAACAAAATACAATCGGGCACACTGTTCTATCTAATTTCTCTTCCTCTTGTTTTGTTCAAGTTTTTATAGTTTATATGGGAAATATTTATTTTAATGTTCTTACTGCTCTTGAAATATTTTATTTTTCCTTGTTTCCTTTCCTCACTGGGCTATTTCCCCTGTTGGGGCCCCTGGGCTTATAGCATCCTGCTTTTCCAACTAGGGCTGTAGCTTAGAAAATACTACTACTACTACTACTACTACTACTACTACTAATAATAATAATAATGATAATTTAATGATAATGATAATGATGATAATGATAATGATAATGATAATGATAATGATGATAATAATAATTATTAGGATAATGATAATGATAATGATAATACAGAGCCGCCTACTTGAATTCCCCTTCTCATAGCTAATTAAAAAACATTAATCATATAAAATTGGAAGATAGTCGTAAAATTCTGTTTAAAAATGATCAACAAAATACCTACAGAAGATGATAAGCAATAAGATATCCAGGCAGATTAATATATCACCCATAAATATATGTAGAGAAACAAGTGTTAGTTAACAAAAGTAATTAGATATAATGTTGATTATCTGTGACAATGAAATCCATTGTAACATTTTTGACATTTTCATGAAAAAGATAAACGTTTTTTTCGCATGCACTTGTGTCTAAATTTGAACTCGTGTGCGCGAAATGTAAGCAGGCTCGAGATTTAAGTAATTTAAAACAAATTAGAGGCAGCTCAATCTCCCGAGACTGGTTCCAAACATTAAAAAAGTTTTGCGTTATCAATCAAGTCGAACAGAGAAGAATTTCTCCTTTGTTACCCTTGTGAATATCAAACTCTAAATTCCTGGAGAATCCTATAGAGTTTAAAACCGTTTATCGTTTTTTTTTCGCTTTATTACGAGAGCATTAAATCACATGAATTACCTGGTGCTATATTCAAACCTGTTTACGTAGGGTTTCATTATGTACATTGAATTTCTATTGGGCAAATACTTATTGACTAGATCTTCCAAAAACAAAAGAACCTTCCCGAGTTTAAAACCATCCATCATATTTTTTTTTTTTTTTTTTGCTTCATTACGAGAGCATTAAATCATCTGAATTGCCTGGTGCTATATCTAAACCTGTTTACGTAGGGCTTCATTATTTACACTAAAGTGCTTTTGGGATGATACTTAATAGCTTTTCCAAAAACCATGACAGTAAAAATGTAGAAAATAAAGTCGGTATATTTATCTACCTGCCCTTAGAATATAGCAATTGTAGAAACTTCTTCTTAAATTATACATGAAGTATTAACTGGATATCAGTTTCTATATAGAATTTAATTTTACGCATTCGTTAAGATTCGAACCAATGAAAATTATCTTCACTTCATAGCTGGAGATAAGACTTATCTCAAATAAACACACCAACGTCAAGGTTATTCGACAGATTTATTTTCTTTTCCTTTTTCGTAGTAAAATTTGATACATTAACCTACAAACCAGAAAACATTAAGGGTTGTGGTACCTGACTAAAAAGGTCCCTGCCTTGCAGTCTGCCGGACTGGAGTTCGAGGACCACTGTATCTCGATAGTTTCTTGTAGTGTCTGCAACCTCACCATCCTTGTGAGCTAGGGTTAGGTGGTTTTGGGGGGCCTATAGGTTTGCCTGCTGAGTCATCAACAGCTATTGCCTGGCCATCCCTGGTCCTAGCTTGGGTGGAGAGGGTGACTGATAGTTTTTGTAGTGTCTGCAACCTCACCATCCTTCGGAGGTAAGGATGGGGTGTTTTGGGAAGCCTACAGGTTTACCTACTGAGTCATCAGCAGCCATTACCTGGCCCTCCCTGGTCCTAGCTTTGACTGGACGCCGATCATATATATATATATATATATATATATATATATATATATATATATATATATATATATATATATACATATATATATATAATATATATATGTATATATATTATATATATATATATATATATATATATATATATATACATACATATATATATATATATATATACATATACATATATATATATATACATATATATATATATATATATATATATATATATATATATATATATATATATATATATATATATATATATATATATGGTCAGTCTCTGGGGCATTGTACTCATAGGGCAATGTCACAGCCCCTTGCATCTGCAACTCATGAGCAACCTTTAAAATATGATTAATTCCAGATATTATTTTTATTAATGTGTTTTCATTTACCTCCTACCTATCCTAAATCATTAATTAAAAGCATAACTGTAAAAAATTACTAAACCGAAAATGACAGAGGACCACGAAGCCAAAAAGTGACACCTTATAATGAAGGATCCCTTTGGAATTTTTTTCCTGAAGTAGAGACGATAAACAGAAGCCTTAATTTCCTGGCATCATAAATTACTTCATAGGAAATATAATATTGCTCATCATTCATTAATCTTCCTCTCATTTTTTCTTCCTCACCATTTATCAAAGATGTGTCATGTCTCGGGTTTAATACGCTGCTTCTTTATCATTCTTTATTCAACTTTTTTTTTCTCTCTCTCTAACCGGAATTTCATACGTGGGAGTTTTTCTAGTTACGTCATGGGTTTTGTAATACTTTTTCTTATGGTATTTTTTGTGATGGTAGTTTTATAAGCAAGGAAAAACTAAAAAGACTTTCTTATTTTTTCAGATAACTTATTAACAGAGACTATTACTTTTTTCTACTTATTTTGGTTTTTATATTCACCCTACTCAAGAAAGATAATAGTTTCTTATGGGTTTTCTGTGCTCGTAGGTTTTATAAGTAAGGAAAAACCAGATATCTTAAAAGACGTTTTCCTAACATTTTCTTACAATTTATTGACAAAATAAAATATGAATTTTCTACTCTTAATTTACATATTCACCCCTACTAAAAAAATCCTTTGTTTATAGAATACCTCGTAATAATTCAGTGACTAAGACACATGAAGGATTACTTCTTCATCAATAATCGCTTCTAGCATAAGTGAAAATCGATAAGAAAACGATTTAAATTCTTAACGCATCAGGACTGCGAAAGTATTGTGTATTGGGCCAATATTGAATAATGAATAAAAGAATGGTGTCATACATTCTGCAAATTTTTTTTTTTTGATAATTAAATAATAAACTTTGAAGAGGTCTGATACAAATGTCATGGTTCGCACTGAGCTGCCAAGGTCATTATATGGAACGAGTTAATGACTGAAAATATTTCGTTCCTTTATTGAATTATTGTCTTATTAAAAAAATCAGGTTAGATAATTTCATAAAAAAATCCTGGCACAAACGCTAACGAAGTTTGGCTTTGAAGTCCTTATTTTACTAATGAGTATTATCCATACTTTTTTTTTCCATAATTTCACAGCCTTTTTTAATGCAAAAAAAAAAAAAAAAAAAAAAAATCTATAAACGACCATAATGTCAAAAATACACATTGTATGATGAAGTTTATCTTAGAGATGTTTTTTCCTAAAGTAAGGATGAAAGATGTAACTTAATTTCAAGGCATCTTACAATAATTTAATTCATAGGGAATAAAAATTTAACCTTTATTCATGTATTGTCCCTCATTGTGGCTGTGGTGGCCTGGTGGTAGCGTCCTTGCCTGGTGATTGTCAGACGGGGGTTCGAGTCCCGCTTAAACTCGTACGCTCTTTCGGTCGCTGCAACCTCACCGTCCTTGTGAGTTAAGGATAGGGAGTTTGGATGAGCCTATAGGTCTATCTGCTGAATGATCAGCAGCCTTTTGCCTGACCCTCCTTGTTCTAGCTTGGGTGGAGGGGGAGCTCAGGTGCTGATAAAATGTAATGTGGTCAGTCTCTAGGACATTGTCCAGCTTGATAGAGCAATGTCACTGTCCCTTGCCTCTGCTATTCATGAGCGGACTTTTATCCTTCTAGGAGAAGGACACTCCAAATTCAAACCATTGTTCTCTAGTCTTAGGTAGTGCCATAGCCTCTGTACCATGGTATTCCACTGTCTTGGGTTAGAGTTCTCTTACTTGAGGGTACACTCGGGCACACTACTCTATCTTATTTCTCTTCCTCTTGTTTTGTTAAAGTTTTTATAGTTTATATAGGATATATTTAATTTATTGCTACTCATCCTGAAATATTTTATTTTTCCTTAAGTTTCCTTTCCTCACT
>NC_090737.1:129900432-129902475 GCF_036898095.1 Palaemon carinicauda | reverse complement strand
AAGACAAGGAGAAGTAAAGGAGTAATGTATGAAGTTGTAAATGAGAAATCAGTGGTTTTTTGTGCAAAAGAAATATGTAAATCCTCCATCTACTAAAACACTGAACACCGAATGAACTTTTTGAAGACCATCTAATGAGCATGAAATAAAAACAAAGGGAATCATTTGCACCTTAAAAGACTGAAGGGCAGAAAACAATACCTCTTCATGATGGAACGTAATGAAGGGAAAATGAAGATGAAAAATGCATGAGCCAAGACAATATACAGAAGGTTCTAAGATTGCAAGCTTAATTGGATTCAAAACGTTGTTTGAAAGTCAGGCTGTTTGTAAGTCGGGTTGTTTGTAAGTCGTATTGTTTACAATTCGAGTTGTTTGTAGGTCGAGTTGTTTGTAAGTTGAGTTTTTGTGTCGCGTTGTTTGTAAGTCGCGTTGTTTGTAAGTCACGTTGTTTGTAGGTCGCGTTGTTTGTACGTTGAGTGTTTGTAAGTTGCGTTGTTTGTAGTCGAGATGTTTTGTAACTTGAGTTGTTTGTAAGTTGAGTTGTTTGTAAGTTGCGTTGTTTGTAAGTCGAGATGTTTGTAACTTGCGTTGATTGTAAGTCGAGTTGTTGTAAGTTGCGTTGTTTGTAAGTCGAGATGTTTGTAACTTGCGTTGTTTGTAAGTCGAGTTGTTTTGTAAGTTGCGTTGTTCGTTGGTCGCGTTGTTTGTAAATCGAGTTGTTTATAAGGGGATTTTTAAGTCGAGTTTGTAAGTCGCGCTTGTTTTGTAAGTCGAGTTGTTTTGTAAGTCGAGTTGTTTGTAACTTGCGTTACTTGTAGGTCGCGTTGTTTTGTAAGTTGAGTTGTTTGCAAGTTGCATTGTTTGTAGGTCAGGTTGTTTGTAACTTGAGTTTTTAAAGTCACGTTGTTTGTAAAGTCGAGTTGTTTGTAAGTTGCGTTGTTTGTAGGTCGCGTTGTTTGTAAGTCGAGTTGTTGTAAGTTTAGTTTCTTTAAGTCACGTTGTTTTTAAGTTGAGTTGTTTGTAAATCGTATTGCTTGCAATTCGAGTTGTTGTTGGTCGAGCTTTTTGTAAGTTGCGTTGTTTGTAGGTCGCGCTGTTTGTAAATCGAGTTGTTTATAGGTGGATTTTTAAGTCGAGTTTTTGTAAGTCGCGTTGTTTGTTTTGTAAGTCTAGTTATTTGTAGGTCGAGCTTTTTGTAAGTTGCGTTGTTTGTAAGACTAGTTATTTGTAGGTTGAGCTTTTTGTAAGTTGCGTTGTTTGTAGGTCACGTTGTTTGTAAGTCGAGGTTTTTTGTAGGTCGAGCTTTTTGTAAGTTGCGTTGTTTGTAGGTCACGTTGTTTTGTAAGTCGAGGTTTTTTGTAAGTCACTTTCCGCCGTAATTCGCGTTGTTCGTAAGTCGAGTTGTTGTGTGTCTCGTTTCTTTGTAAGTCCAGTTGTTTGTAGGTCGAGCTGTTTTAAGTCGAGTTTTTTTGCAGCGCGTTGTTTTGTAAGTCGAGTTGCCTTGAAGTCGAGTTGCTTGTAAGTTGAGGTTTTATTCAAATCGAATTTAATCTTAGGCCAGACCAAACCTGAATCCCATGCCTATAATTTTCAGCTACAAGAGTCAGCAAATAGTCGAGTTTCATGTGAAATAAATATCAGGTTATTACAAATGTCATTTAGCTTACTGTATTAAATGATATAATATTGTTTGATTACAGTATTTATCTATCTTATCTTTGTTATTTTCAGTTGGATTTTTTTTTGTATCTTCAAATGGTTGTCAGTTAAGGAACTTTTGTAAAGGGTTGAGATGAGCAAGCGCATGCAAACACTCACACACACACCCACACGCAAAAGTTGTTCACACTAAAATTCTCAAGAGTGAAAATTGTGTGTATATGTCCGTAGACTTTTTCCAACTTAAATCAGTTTTAAAATTATTTTATTGATAAAATTTATTATTTGAATTAATTCTTCTACATCATTTCCATGAAGTTTAACTCACATTGTGTAATAAGTTATACTGTTTTCAGTAATACATAATCCTCTGGTCTGTAT
>NC_090737.1:129870432-129895432 GCF_036898095.1 Palaemon carinicauda | reverse complement strand
ATATATATATATATATATATATATATATATATATATATATATATATATATATATATATATATACATATACACAAACATATATATGTATATATATACACACATATATACATATATATATATATATATATATATATATATATATATATATATATATATATATATATATATATATATATATATATATATGCAAACATAAGTATGTGTTTGTGTTTAGATTATTCTTTTCTTCTCATATTAGCGTTTCTCTCTCTCTCTCTCTCTCTCTCTCTCTCTCTCTCTCTCTCTCTCTCTCTCTCTCTCTCTCTCTCTCTCTCTCTCTCTCTCTCTAGTAAACCACTCTTTCAACCACCAATGCCAATGGCGATCATTCGCTATGAAATGCAAATTCATCTTTGCCGTCTCGAAAGCAAATTTACATACGAGAGTTTCCGACAATTCAACATTATCTCTGTCGACAGGGGAGACTGAGGCGGGAATTCCGTTATTTTGTTAAGTATTTAGTCATTCTTTCTCTCTTTCTTCTTTTTATCATTATCATATCATCTCTCTCTCTCTCTCTCTCTCTCTCTCTCTCTCTCTCTCTCTCTCTCTCTCTCTCTCTCTCTCTCTCCTCCTGATAGTTCCATATACGTTTTCTCAAAGTTTCTCTTTTATCTCTGTCATTATCATATCATCTCTCTCTCTCTCTCTCTCTCTCTCTCTCTCTCTCTCTCTCTCTCTCTCTCTCTCTCTCTCTCTCTCTCTCTCTCTCTCTCTCTCGTGATAGTTCCATATATGTTTTTTTTAAAGTTTCTCTTTTATCTCTTTTATCATTATCATATCATCTCTCTCTCTTCATGATAGTTCCATGTACGTTTTTTTAAAGTTTCTCTTTTATCTTTTTTTATCATTATCATATCATCTCTCCTTCTTCGTGATAGTTCCATATGCGTTTTTTTAAAGTTTCTTTTTTATCTTTTTTATCATTATCATATCATCTCTCAATTCGTGATAGTTCCATATACGTTTTTTTAAAGTTTCTCTTTTATCTCTTTTATCATTATTATATTATCTCCTATTCGTGATAGTTCCATATACGTTTTTTTAAAGTTTTTCTTTTATCTCTTTTATCATTATCATATATCCCTCTTCGTGATAGTTCCATATACGTTTTTTAAAGTTTCTCTTTCATCTTTTTTATCATTATCATATCATCTCCCTATTTGTGATAGTTTCATATACCGTTTTTTTTTTAATTCCAAGTGAATTTTTATACAAAGAAACAGATATCGTTATATTTTTCGGTTTTAATGTTTTTTTTTATTCATGCCAGCGGCTATTAAAGGATTTCTTCTTCTTTCTCTTCAGAGTTGTGAGCTGTCCTCCAGAATCTTCACTTTTCTCAAACAATTGGGAATGAATTTGATTATTATTATTATTATTATTATTATTATTATTATTATTATTATTATTATTATTATTATTATTATTACTTGCTATGCTACAACCCTAGTTGGAAAAGCAGGATGCTATAAACCCACGGGCCCCTTACAAGGAAAATAGCCCAGTGAGGAAAGGGAGCATGGAAAAATGAAATATTTTAAGAACAGTAACAACATTGAAATAAGGATTTCATATATAAACTATAAATCTTTAACAAAACAACAAAAGGAAGAGAAATAAGAAAGAATGGTGTGCCCGAGTGTATCCTCAAGCAAGAGAACTCGACCCCAAGTCAGTGGGAATGTATAATTATGACCTTAATAAACAATACTCGATATGGAAGTACTTTGACAGTATCTTCTGGAGCTGTATACATATGGAATAAACATTATCTCACTAAAAAAGGTTTTAATAAAGATGATTTTATTTCATTTTCTATCAGGGCTAACGAATATAAGAAAACAACTATAACAAATATAAGAAAACAATTTCTTTTAGCGAGGCATATTTGCACCGACTCGCAGCGGTGCCCTTTTAACTCGGAAAAGTTTCCTGATCGCTGATTGATTGGACAATATAATTCTAACCAATCAGCGATCAGGAAACTTTTCCGAGCTAAAAGGGCACCGTTGCAAGTCGGTGCAAATCTGCCTCGCTAAAAGAAATGGACTATAGTTCTGTATTTCATAGTTTAAAATGAAATAATAATCACAAGGTGTAGGCTACCATAAATATCGATATTACAATGGCTACTTTTCGTGCGCCTTGTAACTTATCGTAAGGTATTGGTGGACTTATTATTATTATTATTATTATTATTATTATTATTATTATTATTATTATTATTATTAGCCAAGCTTCAACCCTAGTTGGACAAGCAAGATGCTATAAGCCCAGGGCCTCCAATAGGCTAAAACAGCACAGTGAAGAAGCACCATCCAACATCACTTCTAAGGTTATTTCAGATCCATTTCTAAAAATTTGGTGGCCTATTGGAACTGTCCCTACATTGCGATCTGCCAGACTGGGGTTCTATTCCCGCTCAAACTCGATAGCTTCTTGAAGAGTCTGCAACCTCCCCATCCTTGTGAGCTGAGGATGGAGTGTTTTGAGAGAGCCTATAGGTCTACCTGCTGAATCATCAGCAGCCATTACCTGGGCCTCCCTAGTCCTACCTTGGGTGGAGAGGGGGCTTGGGTATTGATCAAATGTATATATGGTCAGTCTCTAGGGCATTGTCCTGCTAGATAAGGAATTGTCCCGCTAGGGAATTGTCCTATTAGCTAGGGCATTGTCCTGCTAGCTAGGGCATTGTCCTGTTAGCTAGGGCATTGTCCTGTTAGCTAGGGCATTGTCCTACTAGCTAAGGAGTTGTCCTGCTAGCTAGGGAGTTGTCCTGTTAGCTAGGCCATTATCCTGTTAGCTAGGGCATTGTCCTGTTAGCTAGGGCATTGTCCTGTTAGCTAGGGCATTGTCCTACTAGCTAAGGAGTTGTCCTGCTAGCTAGGGAGTTGTCCTGTTAGCTAGGGCATTATCCTGTTAGCTAGGGCATTGTCCTACTAGCTAAGGAGTTGTCCTGCTAGCTAGGGAGTTGTCCTGTTAGCTAGGGCATTATCACTGTCCCTTGCCTCTGCAATTAATGAGAGGCCTTTAAATCTTTATACCTATTGTTAAGCTGGCTCTCTGGATCTAAAACTAATTTAGAAAAATTTTAGATTTTTTTGTACTTTTCATCAAAATTTGGTTTAAAAATTTCATATTGATATTGTTATATTGTCTGCAAATACATCTTATTGAAGTACTGGTAATTTATAGATATATTATAGCACAAAATTCGAATATTCTCACTGTTAAAATGCATCGATGTTTCTTCATATATATTATCTATTTTCTTTCTTTTAGTCGGATAATTAAATTGAATATAAACCATAACAATTAGTTTAAAAGGTTAATTAATTCAAAAGCAAAAACTTAACTTACTAGATAAAAAGAAATATAGAAAAATAAGATTGATAGTATCATTAGAATGATATTATCTTTTCTTATTTTATTTAGCATTTGTTTGGAGAATATATGATTAAATTTATATTAATTAAATTTAGATAATTTCGCATACAGAGCAGATATGAAAAATAAACCCTTATTATGAGTACCCCTTTGTATGTCCATTGTGGGAGGGAAGAAGACTTTAGGTAGATTGGAGAATTTTTCTCAGGCGACGAGAGTTGATAGTTTTAAAGTTGATATGGAATTCAACCGTACTCGTCTCTAATCCTCTTTTATCTTGCGTTGCTTTGATTTCCATATCAACTACCCCTTCCCATTTACAGCTCTTTTATTCTTATCCTCTTATCACTAATCTTCCAACGTGTCCCAATCTAAATCTACAATATTCTTCCCTTGTTCTTTATTTCGTCTGATGCTTTCGGGAACATTCATATTTATCGCTTTTTATTAATTTTTCATCCGTGTTGTGGTGGCCGATGTGGTAACGTCCCTGACTGGTGAATGCCAGACCGGGGTTCGAGTCCAGCTCAAACTCGTTAGTTTCTTTGGTCGCTGCAATCTCACCAACCTTGTGAGCTAAATTGGGGGCTTGGGGAAGCCTACAGGTCTATCTGCTGAGTCATCAGAAGCCATTGCCTAACCCTCCTTGCTCCTAGATTGGGTGGAGAGGGGGCTTAGGCGCTGAGCAGATGTATATATGGTCAGTCTCTAGGGCATTGTCCTGCATACTAGGCCAATGTCATTGTCCCTTACCTTTGCTATTCATGAGTGACCTTTAAACCTTCAAACTGTTTAAACGTTTAAAGGCCACTCATGAATGGCAGAGGCAAGGGGCAGTGACATTGCCCTAGCAAGCAGGACAATGCCCTAGAGACTAACCTTATATACATGTGATCAGTGCCTAAGCCCCTCTCGATTCAAGCTATGACCATGGAGGACCAGACAACGGCTGCTGAAAACTCAGGAGGTATACCCATAGGCTCCCCCAAACTCCCATTCTTAATTCACAAGAATGGTGAGGTTGCAGCCACTAAAAGACCTAACATATTTAGGGGTTAATTATTAAGAAGTTTTGAGACCATTCCCTCAAATATACATATATATATATATATATATATATATATATATATATATATATATATATATATATATATATATATATATATATATATGTGTGTGTGTGTATATATATATATATATATATATATATATATATATATATATATATATATATATATATATATATATATATATATAATGGACCCTTTTAGCAATAAAACACATTGCATACATTAAAAGCACTATTTGAAACGCGAAATATAGACGTTCTCTTAGGCAAAATACAATAAAATAAATCTCCAAAATTTCAAACAGAGTTCGCGAGTCGCCCACACAAATATAGACTACAGTATATCAGAATTGGATTGACGTTTTAATTATCATATCTCATATTGGTAAAATTATGAATTATTCAAAATATGACGGAACAATCGAATAAATATGATGCTAACGTGAAGTGGATGATAAAAGCGTTCAAGTTTACTCCATAAACGTAAAAACGTAGCTTATTGTATTTTTTTTTACTTTACAACATTGCAATCATTAAGGAATGAAGACTTTGTTTTGGTGGACGAAAATATTACGTTGCTTATCCTAATTCTCTAAGGGTTGGATGATGAATAAAGGGTCTGATAGGGGTGTCTATGTAGGTCTAGTTACGACCTTTGCGAATGATATAAAAAAGGCATGTGTTGTCCATGGTCTTGAGGTCCACATCAGACTTCACATAACCCCTTGTTTCATATAACATTTACGGCAAGTACCCAGAGTGTTGGTCATTTTTATTTAACAATAGTCTCTCTCTCTCTCTCTCTCTCTCTCTCTCTCTCTCTCTCTCTCTCTCTCTCTCTCTCTCTCTCTCTCGTTGATAGCACTAGAATGAATTATCACTATTAAAATATATACAGAAATAAGATTAAAGGAAGAGAAAGAAGATTCTTGTTTTCACGGTAAACACAGCAACGGGTGTTGTATTTCATATTTCATCATCCTATAGAAAATGGGATAAAATATACATTATTAAGGAAGATGCTAATAAAGTCAGTATCAAGTTATATTTTTTTCCATATTATTTTCATTACGGTAATTTCGTGGAGATTTAGTTGTGGTCTACTTAAGAAATTATATTGTAGAGCTATGTATGTATGCAGAAATCTCTCTTCTTTCGAAGTCTTTCTATATACCCGCCAATAACAATAATTCCTTTTGTTAATATCAGCTTCACTGCAGCTAGTTCTAATTACAGTTTACACGAGCAATTCCGCGCAGAGTTTAACAAAATAGGATGACTAAGACCAGTGAGATTGGGGAATAAATAAATGAAAAAGGCGTTCAATTTGGCTGAATATTGTTGGAACATTTTTGGTGCTGAAAGTTTGGAACAGTAATGTCTCCCGTCCGTTGCTTGTTACTCCTCCATGGCAACAAGGAACGCTGATATACTGTATATTGAACTGTGCTGTGTAAAATTCTTCTTTTCTCCAATACTGTAAAGGTAATGCGTAATAACTTCATTGATATTCAGATTATTTTACAGTTGAAGTTTTCTCCTTTCCTGGTGTGAAACTAACCAGATAGAAGTGCATTTTATAGCCTAGGCCTATATTTTTTGCCAGATCAATTTCATGCTAAATTAGGCATACCCTTAGAGTAGGTTTAGCAGTACAAAAGGTATTATTGTACTGTATTACTGGGCAATGTAACCTAAGCAGAGACTTAAACCAAATAACGAAACCAGGATTTACAAAACAAACTCTACTGTTAATATTGTTACCTAACCCCAATTTACCTACTCTCACCTTACCTACCCTTATCTCACTTACTGTTACTTTGTCTACACATACCTTATCTACCATCACTTTACCTAACCTTACCTAACCTCACTTTACCTAATCTGACTTTGTAACCTCCCTTTACCTAACCTAACCTTACCTAACCTCACTTTACCTACCGTTACCTTACCTACCGTTACCTTACCTAACCTTATCTTACCTAACTTTACCTTACCATCCCTTACTTCACTAACTCTTACATTACCGACCCTTATTTTACCTTACCTCCCCATACCTAACCATGCCTGGCCATATCATATCTACTAATATCTTCTTACTCATACCTTATCTACTATTACCTCACCTGCCATTACCTTCCCTACCTTTACCTTGTCTACCATTTCCCTATTTACCCTTACCTATTCTTACCTCCCCGTACCTTACCTCCCCTTACCTTACCTCCCCTTACCTTACCTATTCCTACCATACTTATCTTTACCTTACCTTACCTTAGCTAATCAATCAATCACTTATTTAACCTACCCTTACCTTACCTGACCTACCCTTACCTTACCTGACCTGCCCTTACCTACCCTTACCTTACCTACCCTTACCTTACCTTACCTACCCTTACCTTACCTACCCTTAACTTTGCTTAGATTAGCTTAGCTTGCCTATCCGATACTATAATGTCATATTTGAGCTTCAACTTTTTGCAGTAAACATAGAATGAAAGTCAGGATGCACCATAGCCTTTATTCTTTAATCTAACTTACAAGTTCCTCTGATTCCTACCTGGACTCGAGTGATCTCCAGCCTAAGCTGACCTACAGCTTTAGGCAAAGATAAATAAAAGAAAAACCTTGGACTAATTTAAGTTTGGGCTCAACTGTGGGGTATAAACATATCTAATTTACCTTTTATTTTGCTCAATGCAATTTTGTAAGTAAGAG
This sequence comes from Palaemon carinicauda, assembly GCF_036898095.1. NCBI lineage: Eukaryota > Metazoa > Arthropoda > Malacostraca > Decapoda > Palaemonidae > Palaemon > Palaemon carinicauda. The sequence goes on along the minus strand of NC_090737.1, from coordinate 129,888,219 downwards.
TGTATATGCTATGAAAATGTAAATAGATTAGTATTATATAGTGAAGGTTGGTAACAAATTAGTTTAACAAGACTTGCCAATCATGATTATGTTGATTTACAAAGATTGTGCTTAGGGCAAAAAGACTTAACAAATTGATTTTTTTGTGAAACTGTGAACTGCTGAGTCTTGTACTAGATTTAAGGATGTTGAGTGAAGAGGATAGAAAAGTATGGATATTTTCAAGTTGAACAGTTTGTTTAGATTTATACAATATGCTGTAAGAAAGGTAATGGTATGGCACTTGAACATCGTGGTAAATAAACCTTACCATAAGGTATGGTAGTGCACAGGATTCTTTTATATTTTAGTGTCAAACAGAAATGTGAAAAACAATGCCGTTTCCAAAGTTGAATATTAATTTTGGGAAGGTCATGGTGTCTTATTGCTCATCGGTATTCGTGATTGCTTTTGAAAATTATTTTTTTTATCATTCCTTGACATAGTCATTACCTAACAATTTGAACTAATAGAATTCAACTGAGATTTATATCAACAAGTTCTTACATGTTTTCCAATTTTGTACAACCATTTCTTAAATTCTACTTATATTATGTCAAATCTGTTCCCTGAAAAAGCGGGATGTAACATTTGAATCTTGTCAAAAATTCTGATCCATACAAGTTTTCCCAACAATATGAATTCATTCCTTCTGCTGTGTTATACTTGACTGAATGAAAGTCATGAGTATTTAGACTTCAGGTTAATCAGTAGACCTATAGCCATACAATGAAGGTAACTATTAAAAGAACGTTCATGGAAAGGGTACATATGGAGGTGAGGCAAAAACTGCTTGATGAATCCTTTCCTTTAAATTTCCTTTAAGAATGACTATATCCTCCATAACCTTGATTAGATAATACAAACAATGATTAAATATAGGTATCATTGTTTGGAAGCTCCAGAAAATTATTTTCAAGACTAAGCACCTTTTGTGAGGCACGTCATTCGCATTGTAAATAACCCAAAGTTTGGAAGATAAAAATATAATTGTTCCGTAACTGACATACAAACCACGCTATTTAATAGGGGTTATTACTTTCGGCGTAGCTGAAACGACGAGCCATTAGAATTTTAACGAGGGTTTACTACCCCACCACTAGTTAGCGGGGAGTAGGGAAGGTAGCTCGCTACCCCCCCCCCTCTCACACACCTGTGCTTGAGCTCACTTTGCTCTTGGCTCGGGTAGTAGTCGGACGTGTCCGCTCTCACCCTCGCCTCTCTGACAGCCATTATTGTCTTTTTGCTTTCTCTCCTACAGGTTTGAGTGTGAAGTTGCCCTCTGCGAACATGCGCAAATGTCCTGGTTTACCCGACCGCCCTTGTGGTACATTTATGTCGGCGGTCGAGACGGACCCTCACACCCTTTGTCCTTACTGTAGGGGCCAACGGTGTGATAGTAGTAATAAGTGTGGTGAGTGTAGGGAATGGTCTACCTCCCAGTGGGAGAGGTTTTCTCGGCGACGTAAGAAGAAGTCCAGGCGGGATATTTCTCCTTCGAAGTTTTCTGTGAAAGGTTAAAATTCCAAGGACTCTTCTTCCATTGCCCAAACCTCCTCCGAAGCTCCCACTCGATTGGTTTATTTCGAGAGACCGGCAAGTGGTAGTGTAGACCGTGGTTCTGTTTCCCGATCTCGGGGTTTGAGAGATGGCGTTGCCTTCCCTAGCGAGGCAGCTCCACCTCTTCCCCCGGGGGAGGATTTAAATGTTGATTTAAATGTAACCAATTTATTCCAGCTTTGGTCTTCCTTGGGGCTCGAGGGTTCGCCCTCCAAGGAAGCTTTAATTGACATCATCCGATTGGGTGCCTCTGTCAAGCAATCGCCGACTTTGGCAGAGGTTGATCCTCTGTCTATTGTCGACGTTGTAGTGTCAGAGGTATCCAATGCGGTATCTCCTAATACCTCTGCATCTTCTCACCCCGCAGTAGCTGAAGGCTTAGTTTTCCCATCCCTGCTCAACCTACGAGGGAAAAACTAAGTAAAACAGTCTCTCCTGCCGGGGATTCTCCCCTTCGGGGGAGTTCACTCACAGACACTCCCCTTCAGAGGACTCCTGAAGGTCAGCTTGCTGATCCAACGGCCCTTAGAGGGCATATACGTCGCAAGGCTCGCCTTCCTCTTCGCCGGAGAGGCCTTCCTTCACCTTATAAGTCGGTGAGGAGGCGCCTCTTCGGTTCATTATCGTCGTTGCAGTCCGCCACAGAGGAGCCTTGTCATCGATCACTGACTGTTTCTGCTACGACCCTGGACCTCTCTGCGGATCGTTCACGATCCCTTTCGGTGGAAGGTTGTCCTTACGAAGTACACATTGACCTTCCACCCGTCAGACCTGCTGACCTGCCGTCGCCATTCCTGGCAGCTGATGCGCTGTATGCACCAACGAAACTTGTCTTTAAAAGTCAGGCACCGGTCCCTTCGGGGCAACAAGGGCGTACGCGCCATCTAGCGCACACTTCTCCTACGCGCCATGCTAAGCATGCACGCCAGCGATCTCCTGATCTCATTGAGGTTCCTGAGATGGTGCGCCAGCGCTCACCTGCTGCTGCTGTTCCTGAGATAGCGTGCCAGCGCTTACCTGTGTGCCAGCGCTCACCTGGCCGCCAGCGCTCACCTGGCCGCCAGCGCTCACCTGCTTAACCTACTGCACGCCATGTGCAGCAGCGCTCTCCTACGCATCAGCGCTTACCAACGCGCCAGTGCTCTCCTGCGCTTGAGCGCTCGCCTGCGCGCCAGCGCACTCCAACGTGCCAGCGCACTCCAACGCCCCAATGATCTCCTGCGCCCCCACGATTTTTGGATCTGGGTGCGATAGGGAAGTCTAAGACTTCTCCTACTCGTCAGCGCTCGCCCACGCGCCAGCGCTCGCCAGCACACTGCTTGCTTTCTCCTGCACGCCATCCTTCGCCAGCGCGCAATCGAGCGCGTTCACCTACACGCCCACGAGGATGCGCGCCCACGAGGATGCGCGCCCACGAGGATGCGCGCCCACGCCCATCTCCTACAGCAGCTACACACCGCCAGCCTGACGTGCGGCCACAAGAGGCTCGCCAAGGAACGCAGTTTCTGTCTGCGCACCCGCGAGCAAGGGATATCTCTCTGCGCGCGCGCGCCCGACGACATCTTTTTGGGCGCACGATCTCTCGCCCGCACGCCTACGGGCCCTTAATCCTGAGCCAGCGCACCCACGTGCGCATGAACATTCACCCTCTCGCTCATGAGCGCACAATCAGCCCCCTGCGCACTCGCCGATGTGTCCTACGCACGCTTCTACATGCCATCGCTCGCCCTCGCAATCGCCCTCGCGCGCGTGCATCAGCAGTCTCCCGCGCGTGCCAGCAGTCTCCTGCGCGCGCCAACAGTCTCCCGCGCGCGCCAGCAGTCTCCCGCGCGCGCCAGTAATCTCCCGCGCGGGGGAGCGCGCTGGCGCTCCCCCCGTACGATCGTCAATACCCTCCCGCCCGCGAGGCTGCAGGACAACGCACGGCTAGGTCGCCATTGCCGCATCCCCCCCCCCCCCCGCAAGCGCAGAACAGCGCGCTCGCCGGTAGGGGGAAGGTTCCAAAAAGGTCCAGAGACATTTCTTCTTTTTCTTTACAGGCGAACCCCCTATGGAAACTCCTCCCAGGGATCGGTCGATCCCTGTCCCTCCAGAGAGAGCGTCTGACAGCGCAGCCGTCAGCCAGCAGCCTTGGTTTGGGGCACTAATCAGAGTGGTTATGCAGGCTTTCAAGCCTGTTCTCTCTGAATTGGGCCACAAATCCTTGGCTGCCTCTACCTCCCTGAAGAGAAAAAGAGTAGTTTCAGACGCGGTTACTTCTCCGAGGACTATGCTGTCTCCTCTTAAGCCCTCGAGGCAGACCCCTCCCCCCCATACTTTTTCTCCCTCCCTTTCGGATGAGGGTTACCCGTCCTCAGGGGAGTCACGTGAGGTGAGACTTTCCCCCATCGCACCAATGAGGGAAACCCCACCTCACGCTGAAAAGTCTTCTCGGGCAGGGGCGGAGAAGAGCCTACCTCCGTCTTTGTTGGAGTCCTGCAACCCTCCCAGAAGCGAGTCGAAGGACTCCAAGATAGTACCGAAATCCTTGTCAAGACTTAAAACGGAGCCAGCCAGTCACTTGAAGAACGTCCGCGAGTCTCCCCAAGAAGAGCCTTTGGGGACTGGAGACTTCGCTGCCAGTCCATCCGGAGGAGAGCTGCAGTAATCAGAACATGGATTTTGACAGGTTCTGACCCTTATGAGGACTTTCAATGGGTTGGCTGACCCAGAGATTCCCCCTCGAGAGGGCAAAGACACGTTCTTGGACCGAGTATTTGGGACTCAAAAACCCTCTAAGGCCTGTGCGGCTTTGCCCTGGTCTCAGGGGGTTAAGAGTACCAGGGACAAGATCATGGTCTAGCTCTCTAAGCTAGCCTCCTCCAGCCAATCCAGTGCCGGCAACAAGCTTCTCCCACCTCCTCGGGTACAGCAGAGGAGGTACTTCAAGATCTTAGAGGAGCCTTGTTTAGCTCTTCCCCTTCACCATTCTTTGGAAGAGCTTACCAGGGGAGTCCCTCTTGAGAAACTCTCCAACAGGCAGGTCTCATTCTCAGCGACTGAGATCCTTAATCAGGAGAAGGTTGCGAAGTTTGCTATGCAGGTCACTTTGTGGCTGGATATCTGGTTAGGGACCTTAGGTATCCTGATAGGTTCGGAGGATTTCTCCAAAGAACGTACCAGGAAAGCTATGGAGACCTTTCTACTCTCAGGCACTCGCACGATCGAGTTTCTGGCCCACCAAGTCTTGAACTTGTGGGCGAACACCATCCTGAAACGTTGGGATGCAGAGGCTGAGAGGTTCCATCAGAAGGTCCCTAGCACTGAGATAAGCAGGCTCAGACATTCTTCCGTGGAGGGAACGAACCTGTTTGAGCCTAAAGACGTGGAGCATGCTGCTGAGAGGTGGAGGAAGTCCCACCAAGACTCCCTCTTACATAAGGCTTTGACATGTAAGCCCCATAAGCCTCCAGCACCTCAGCAGCCTCGTCCTACTAAGACCACGAAACCGACAACGGCAGCGAAGACAGTGGTGTCTAAGCCCTTTCCTGGGGAGGGAAGAATCCTAGAGGGAGCTGCCGAGGCCACAAACGCTAGGATTGGCAGTCCCCCTGCACGTCCACCAGTGCGGGGATGCCTACAAAGTTGCGCAGACAGGTGGCAGCAACTCGGGGCCGATTCCTGGACGATTTCCGTAATCAGTCAGGGATATCGCGTCCCGTTCACAACATCTCTACCTCCCCTAACGACGAATCCAGTGTCATTGAGCTCCCCTGCCATGGGATCAGCAAGGGGGCAGGCCCTTCTGGCAGAAGTCCAAACCATGTTGAAGAAGGGTGCTCTCTAAGAAGTCCTCGACGGGTCCCCAGGCTTCTTCAGTCAACTCTTTCTTGTAAAGAAAGCGTCTGGAGGCTGGAGACCAGTCATCGACCTCTCGGCTCTGAACAAGTTTGTCTAGTAAACTCCGTTCAGCATGGAGACCGCAGACACGGTCAGACTTGCAGTAAGACCGAAAGACTTCATGTGTACATTGGATCTGAAGGACGCGTACTTCCAGATCCCAGTCCATCCGTCTTCAAGGAAGTACTTAAGAATCAACTCAGACAACAAGGTGTACCAGTTCAGGGTGCTGTGTTTTGGTCTCTCCACCGCACCACAGGTTTTCACCAGAGTGTTCACCCTAATATCGTCGTTGGCACACAGGATCGGGATCCGTCTCCTACGTTATCTGGACGACTAGCTAATCCTAGCGGACTCGGAGACATCCCTTCTTCAACACCGAGACAAACTTCTGGGACTTTGCCAGGATCTGGGGATCATGATAAATCTCGAGAAGTCCTCTCTGCTTCCCACTCAAAGACTGCTATACCTAGGCATGATTATAGACACCAATCTCCACAAAGCCTTCCCATCAGACGACAGAATAGCAAGGCTGAGGAAGGTCGCAAGCCCTTTTCTCAGACGAGAAGAACTTCCAGCCCAATCGTGGTTACGTCTCCTCGGTCACCTCTCATCTTTGGCTCGTTTAGTTCCCAACGGTCGCTTCAGGATGAGATCCCTCCAGTGGCGACTCAAGTCCTGGTGGATTCAAGGTTACGATTCCCCAGACGTCATGATCCCTATGGGACCTGCGGAACGGACGGACCTCCGGTGGTGGGTGACAGACGAGAACCTACGAAGAGGAGTGGATCTTCTCGTCCTCCCCCCGGATTTGATGCTGTTTTCGGACGTTTCAAAGAAAGGGTGGGGGGGGGGCCCACGTTCTGCACCACAAGACCTCAGGCCTGTGTCAGAATCAGAAAAGTGCTTCCACATAAATCTTCTAGAGATGAAGGCCGTTTTCTTGGCCCTTCAACAGTTCCAACAATACCTGGCGGGTCACTCTGTGGTGGTGATGAGCGACAACACCACAGTAGTGGCTTACATCAACAAACAAGGAGGTAACTTTTCAAAGCAGCTATTCCATCTTGCAGTGGAGATACTGAGATGGACCGAAGTCCACTCGATTCCACTATTGGCACGTTTCATTCCGGGCAAGAGGAATGTGCTCGCCGACAATCTGAGCAGAGCGTCTCAGATAATGAGTACCGAGTGGTCTTTGGATCGTCTAGTAGCCAACAAAGTCCTGACTTTGTGGGGTTCCCGACTGTGGATCTGTTCGCGACAGCATTGAATTTCAAGCTTCCGCTATACTGCTCCCCAGTCCCGGATCCCAAGGCACTCTGGCAAGATGCCTTTCAACAACGGTGGGACATCAACGTGTATGCCTTTCCCCCGTTCTGTCCGATGAGGAGGTTGCTCAACAAGACCAGAATATCGGTCAATCTTTCAATGACCCTCATAGCTCCGCTATAGCATCACGCGGAATGGTTTCCAGACCTTCTGCAACTCCTAATGGAACTTCCGAGAGAACTCCCTCCGTGACACGATCTACTGAGACAACCACATGCCAACATCTTCCGTAAAGCCATAGCTTCGCTACGACTTCACGCCTGGAGACTATCCAGCATCTCCTCGTTGAGAGAGGATTTTCGCAACAAGTTGCGATTAGGATGACTGGACATCTGTGAAAATCATCCGCATCTGTCTACCAGGCAAAGTGGAAAGTCTTCTGTGGTTGGTGTCGTGGAAGGGGTATCTCTCCACTCGATGCCACTATTCCAACAATAGCGGAGTTCCTCGTGTTTTTGCGGGAAGAAATGCGCCTTTCAGTCTCGGCGGTGAAAGGCTATCGCTCAGCCTTAAGGTTAGCCTTCAGGCTCAAAGGAATGGACATTTCTTCCTCGCTGGAACTTTCCCTACTCATACGAAGTTATGAACTTACCTGCCCTCAGTCGGAAGTGAGACCTCCTCCATGGAACGTGGTTTGAGTTCAAAGGTCTCTTAAGAGACCTCCCTATGAACCATTACGCCAGGCTTCAGATCGCCACCTAACTTGGAAGACGGTGTTCCTACTAGCTTTGGCCTCAGCCAAGCGAGTTAGTGAACTTCATGGTCTCTCATATGACATCGCCCATTCAAGGGGATGAGGGGAGGTAACGTTCAAATTCGTCCCTGAGTTTATTGCTACGACTCAGAATCCGGGGGTAGCGGACCCTCGGTTCGACTCTTTCTAGATTTTGAGTCTTCGTTCTGTAACAGATGACCCAGACCATCTCCTACTGTGCCCAGTAAGGAGTCTGAGGCTATATCTCAAAATAACGGCTGCAGTCCGTCCTCAGGTGCAAGCATTGTTTGTTAGCACTGGGAAGACTAAGAGGAGGGTCACCAAGAACACCAACTCGGCATGGATTCGTAGGGTGATCCATCTGTCCCTGAATCCAGACCCTCCTCCGTCACGTCGCCCTTGAGCACATTATGTCAGGGGCGTAGCTACGTCCCTGGCCTTCAAGAAGAATTTCTCAGTGACACAGGTTCTTCAGGCTGGGGTGTGGAAGCGTCAGACAACCTTCACAGCCCACTGCCTGCAAGACGTGACCCACAGGAGGCTCGATACGTTCTCTACCGGCCCTGCGGTAGCTGCACAACAGCTGGTTTAAAACCTCTGGCTCCTTAGTGGACAAGTAGCAGAAGGTTGAGGGCATTGTTACCCGGTCTTAGTCTGCATGAATGAATAGGTTTGTCTGGCCCTTATTCTTTTCTTTATCTTCCCCTCTCTTGGGGAAAGCAGCATCCTGAGTTCTCTGCACAGATGACCTCAAACCACTGCAGGTAAACCATGTTTCCTTGTGTTCCTAGTATTAAGCTAATACTGTCATATCCCCATACCCTGACGAGGTGGTATTGGGAAAGTCGTAGCCTAAAGTTTCCATCTAAAGGACTACAGGTCAACTTCCTAGGATGAGTCACACTTTATTATACCTTCACACACAGCTTGCGTAGGCCGCAGTCCTTGTGTAGCAAGATTCTAGCGAGGTGTAGGGACTCCTTATTGTTGAGTGCTGACACACTCAAATAATGAGTCCCCGCACAAAGCCAAAAGCCAGTACTGGCTTGGACATTCCACCCTTCCTAATGGGTGAGTCACCCCTATTAAATAGCGTGGTTTGTATGTCAGTTACGGAACAAATGACAAATTCGTAGATAATTTGTATTTTTCCTAACTATACAAACCTTAGCTATTTAATCAAACTTGCCCGCCAGCCCTATCCCCCGTGAAGTCCTACCTCTAAGCAAAGTGAGCTCAAGCACAGGTGTGTGTGAGAGGGGGGGTGGGTAGCGAGCTACCCTCCCTACCCCCCTGCTAACTAGCGGTGGGGTAATAAACCCTCGTTATAATTCTAATGGCTCGTCGTTTCAGCTACGCCGAAAGTAATAACCCCTATTAAATAGCTAAGGTTTGTATAGTTAGGAAAAATACAAATTATCTACGAATTTGACATTTAAGACCTTTGTCCGGTGTATAGATATATGGTGGCCTAGAGGAGACCAAAAACTTTATGATGATTCCACTTGTGGATTAATTAGGGAATATTGATATTCTTGTTCTGAAGAAAAATAATTTTATCAAGCTGGAATGGGAAATTCAAAATGGAGCACCAATAAAGACTTTGCCAGGGATGGGTATATGCACCTCAGTAAATCACTCAAAACTCTTTAGATTGTGATACAGGTGCATGTACTCAGAACATCAAGATGTTATGACAAGATGTGGAAATATGTTCTCCGTTGGGTAGTAAAAAATCCTGTTTTAACTAACACCATATTCATCCACCAGGTAAAAGTAACATTTAAATAATTTTTTATACCAAATATTTTTTTTTCATAACTGACTGATATGCTTATACAGATATATTACTTCAACAGAACAACAGACACGGACAGCTCCACAACTTTATGCTTTATGCAATTACATCATACCTCCATCTGACAGTAGAAAGTGGATTCCAATTAATAACCATGTCTACAGAGAGACCTGAGACTTCGACTTTCTAGACTTGGGTAAGGAACAATTTAAATTTGTTACAAGGGCTAATGTTTTAATCATAGATTTTTGTCTGAAAAAAAAGTGTTAGGATTGAACAAGCTATTCCAGGTAATTGAAACTTATTGGTATGGAAAAAGAAAGACCTGGGTTCCTAGGATAGGTAATGTGAGTATGGTTATGCCAGCCAAAGTCTGTTTGTTCCTACACAAATACAAACCCTCATCCTTTATGTAGGAGGACAATGACAACAAAGCTGTGAATACGGCAAATAAAAGCTTATAATGAGTTATTAACTACTGCTGGGAGCTTTGAGCTAACCGCTCACCACTGGCTCAGTGACAACTCACTCAGATAACAGCCATCAGCGGTAACAAACCCTCTCTCTGAACAGAAGGAATATTAAAAACTTTCTAATTATTTTTGTCCCATTTTCAGCATGTTTGGCTTCAGGAGAGAGAGAGAGAGTTGTTTTCGGTAATGGCTGCTGAAATGCAATAATTCCCTGGAGTGTCACCGAAGATCTGCTTCACTTTTATGGGTGCATTAGAACTTCATCACTATTGGACATGCCCTTCATGCAGAGGGCATGCATGTTCACAATCTTCACCTTATGACAAGTGTCGGGAGTGACCATCCTCCCAGTGGGAGAGCTACAGCAGAAGAGGAAAGGATACGCCAAAAAGGGATTCTTCACTTTAGGAGTCTTCCTCCAATACTCTTCCTTCTAACTCTTCTCTGCTGGTCTCCTCAGGGGGCCAATCATGCAAATGTGGTGGCCCTTTGACATAAGAATAAGCCCAGGGGCAAAGGGTCCTTCCGTTTCCTCTAGATAAATGGTGGGGTTTCCTCCTCAAGGGAGCCTCCTTTTTTCAGGTTTCAGATGCTTGCATTTGCTGTGGCCTACTTTGGGGCTTCAAGGATACCCTTCAGAGGAGAAGCTGCAATAGACTTTTAAGATGTCTCAATAGAAGTCATCGTTTGTCTTTACAGCCCTTTTGGAGCCTTCAGAAAGAGACTTGTCTCCTCAACGCATTTCCCCTGCTCAAAGGATAGATAAGTGAGTACCTACTGCTATACCTTCAGTGAGGTTTCCTCCTTCAGAGCTCTCTTAGCTCTCCTCTTTGGAGGCAAGTCATATGTTAACCTCTCATGGGCAATCCTACTCCTCTCTACCTTCTGCAGACGATCCTGTTAATCTTGACTTTTGCAGGCAATCCTACTTCTCTCCACCTTTCACAGGTTCTCAAGAGATGACTTCCCTTCTTCAGACAGACTTCCAAACTGGCTTCTTCCAGATGAATCTCGCTAGTGTGAGCTTCCCCACACACCTCATTCAGGCAAGCCCCTTAAGGGAGTATCTCTCCTAAAAGTACTTTACTCCTACCCACCTCACCCGAGCACTTCTCGCTTTAAGCAAGCCTCTACTAGATGTGCCTCACCTTCAGCATTTTTCCTAAATGTGTATTACTCCAGCATGCCTTGTATTCCAAAGGATCAAATTCCAGCCAAGATTCCAGTACTTCTATAAACGTGCTTCACCTCTGCTCTCGTCACTAGTGAGTTCTTCTCCAAGAAGCGCCTCATCCCAACGTGCCTCAATCTTTAGACAAACATCTTTCAAGCGTGCCTCCTCTGTAGGTGCTTTATCTACGTGCTGCTCCTCGGTTTGCCTCAACCTCTGGACTCATTTTTTCTTGGTGCACTTCATCTACAAGCTCAGCAGCTTCTTGACCCACCTCACACTAGCCATCCTCACTGAAGTGTATCTTTTCCAAACTCTCCTTGTCCAACAGGCAATCATTCAGATTGGATTCTCCATCTTTCAGACGCATTTCTGAACAGGCTTCCCCTGAGCACACTGCATGCTCATCCAGGATCCTTCATAGGATATATCCTGCTGAACCCGCTAGACATGTAGCTCTAGAATGTGCTAGATCTGTTACCCCAGAATGCACTAGACGCATCTCCTCTGAATGAGCAAGATGCAACACTCCAGAATGCTCTAGACATTCTACTCCCGAGAAATCTAGAAGTTCCTCTCCTAGGTGCATAAGATGCCTAACCCCGGAACATACTAGGGACGTCACACCAGGTCACTCTAGGTGTATCATTCTTGAATACGCTATCCGCATTTCTTCAAAACATTTTTGGTAGTGTGCAGCCGGCAAAACAAGTCGTGTTGTTCCAGGTTATTATGCTATCTCTTATTTACAGAAACCTATAAGATCTTATTTAGAACGTACTATGTGTTAATTTTCCAGCTATGGGAGGATAGAACATTCCAGGCACTTGTCCATGAGATAATTGATAGATCCCTCACCTTCTGAGGATAAGTCTAGGCAAGCGTACTCTCCTGCAGAGGGTGAGATTTCGAGATGGATTCGACAACCTATGCCAGTTGCATCTCCAACTCCCAATCCCAGATCGTCTAATCTGGTTCTAGAGCTCAATTCCAGGGATGTGGAAAGGCAGTTAGCACACGTCTACATACACTCCAGAAAGCAGATCAGAAATATGCTCCAGATTACACCACCTAGAGGGGACATTTGCGTAAGATCTAACAGGAGGTCTCTCTCTCCTTGAGAGATTACTCTAGTGGAGAACTATGGCTCTCACCTATAGAATTCGACTCCGACCACTGTCCATCACTCCAGAGGGTCGAAAAGGATGATGGGAGAGAATGTTAAGAGGAATCTAAGGACGTCCTTAAGGACCATGAGGGTCTTTCTCCAATGTCAGCTGCTTTCTGGTGGAAAAAATGCAAAAACTGGAAAATAGTACCTAAATACGCTGGTCCCATGGGTCCTTAAATGGCATAGCATATCCCTGTCTCCCAGTCTAGAGACTCTTCTAGGAACTCTTCCTTTGTTCCTTTGGTTTCCCATTATTCTATCCTATTGGTGAGGAGAGACATTATTTTTTATGATGACCCCTCCTGGGATTGATCTGGGATGATCGCCGAGAGGAAGGATCCTGATTACAAGTCAGAAGAATCCGTAGTTTTTTTTCACAATTGGCTAGACCTAAACCTATGGACACCGAGGAGGATGAATCAGATTCAATCATCCTCCAAGCCCTTTGGTCCATCTGAGGGTTCAATGGATTAGTGGAAGCCTTGTCATCTACTTCCAAAGGCAGGAAAGCGGCCATTGACCATTTCTGCAGGGACTCTGGAAGCTCTAGGCTGCATTTAGAGCTTACTTGTTCATTTCTGGCAAAGGAAACTCTAGATAAGGTTATGGGGAGAGGGGTAATTTGAGAGGGGGAAATTCTTCCCACCTGACTTCTACACCATTTTCCAAGCAGAAATACAAGATCATCCTTCTCTCCTTCTTTTGGATCAGGTAGTGTCGCCTCTGGTGCTAGGGCTTCTGTGAAAAAGGGAGGAAGGCTACTCAATACTTTATCGGACAGTGTAATGTTGGTTTTGACAGTCTCCACTTTCCACACCAGGTCAGAGCAAAACAGCTGCTCAACTATCCCAACTCTAGAGACCAGTTGTTGACCTCTCAGCACTGAACAAGTTCATCCGGCAGACATCATCCATGATGAAGACTGCTGCCACGATCACACAAGTGATCAGGTCTCAGGACTTCATTTTGGACTTGAAGGGCACATACTTTCAAATCCCTATCCACCCTTTCTCCAGATAATACCTCCATGTACTAGTAACCGACAAGATGTTATAACTCAAGATCCTTTGATTTAGCCTCTCATTGGCACCAAAGTTTTCACAAAGGATCTTAGAGCCGTTATTCTCATGGATGCATGCCAACAGATTTTGCCTGTTCCACTATCTAGATGATTGGTGGATCCTAGCAGAGTCGGAGAACGACCTTATCCACCTACTAAACAGAGTTCTCTTGTTGACAAGGAGTGTGGGTCATGATTAATCAAGAGAATTCTGTCCTAATCAATAAACAAAGATACGAGTATTTGGGAAGGGGGATGTATATAGATAGAGTGCAAGTGAACGTATGCTCGTACCCTGAAAGGATTTCTTGTGTGCGAGTGATAGCCTTCCTGTGGCAGTCCTTTCTTCCAGGAGGCCAGTGAAAGAAGCTTCTGGGGCACTTGACGGCATAGAATGGTTAGTCCCCAGAGGCAGATCTCATCTTCGATCTCTGCAATGGAGACTAAAGGTTTCCGATCACAGCATCTGGACATTCCGCTCTATCCAGTATGGTAGGTGGTGTCCAGAAAGTACCTTTGATGTGCTTAATTTATCATTTTAGCAAAGAATTGACAGGGAAACTGGTGTGTTTAATAGTAATCAAACATTTGTTATGATCTTTTGATAGGATGAGTCATCCAATGCTTTTTTTAAGGAATGTGGTTCAATTTGAGTGACAGAACCTATATAATAGGGTAAGTTACCCAATGCCTTTATAAGAAATGTGGATAAATTTGAGTGTCAGAACCTATTTTTTAAGTTAATGAGTACCTAGTAGGTCTTATATTACATTTTACTTTGTTTAAAAAAGGTTGAATTGGTATTGCAGAAAATATTTGAGACAAGTCTGTGCCAAGATATGATATATAAAGAAATTAAGTTTAGGTTGGAGATGAAGAGTCCAGGTAACGCTAACTTTTCGTTTGACTATACTGACATCTAAAATTTAAAAAAAAAAAAAAAAAAAAAAAAACAGAAAAAAATAACATATTAGGTACATAAGTTATTTGTATCCCCCTTGACTGATATCCTTCAAAGAAATATACAGCAATGGCCTCCTAGCATAACTTAGCCCTATCATTATGAACTCCCACTCTGGTTCCACATAGATTAGGAACCTGATTACCGCCCAATTTCCATAACTTCCATCGCTAAAGTATTTCATAAGATTGTAATGCCCTCCGTCTTTTATACTAGAGAGATATAATTAAACCTAACTAGCCATTCATCTACATAATTGTGAAATTTTAATCTTATTCGTTTCTTAATACTTCAAATACAATGTTACTAATGTAGTGACGATACTGGTAACCTTATCAAGAATAGTACTCATAAAACCATTATTTAAAGAATAGGGATGATATGAAACACAAATCTCATATCATACAGGGTTGCTACTATAGTATCGAATAATTATTCAAGCAGAACTTTATCTTATTCGTGCTTTTTCACGAACTCTGATTATTAGCACTACTATTCCTTCAGATGTTTTTGCTAAGAACATCACAGCTTGGTCAAGTTTAAAATTCAAAAGTGTCTTATATTGATCTCTAAAGATGAAATTGAATGTGTCAGTTATTCCAATGGTTAATCCTAGAAAGTTATCTGTGTATCAAATTAATCATAAAGAGTCAGGTTATGACTTGAAGGTGAGAAATATTTGGAGTAAAGAAAAAATTACTTTTTCAGGAGCATTTGTTTGTTTAAAGAATATGGTTGATGATATGAAAGCACCTATCACGTATCATACATGGCTGTAACTATAGTTTCTGATAAGTATCCAAGCTGATAGTTATCCCGGCTGATAGTTATCCATACTGATAGTTATTCAAGCTGATAGTTATTCAAGCTGAACTTTGTCATTGTCTTGCTGTTCTCATGAATTCTGGTTATTAGCAGTGTTCTTCCTTCCTTCTGTAATATTGATCTCTAGAGATGAAGCTAATTATGCCAGTTATTTTAATGTATAATTTTAGAAAATTACTTGGCTCTATGTATCATATTATCAAAAGTAAGGTTTTTGATTTGATCATGAAGAATATTTGGAGTAAAGATATTTTTCTTCTCTTTCAGATGTATTTATTTGCGTGCACAGTTGAAATCCAACGGCCAAAAAGAGTAAACAAAACCCTTTGTAGTGGGCAATCAGATTCTCCTTACAATATGGAAATGAGATGAAAGCTAAAGGAACGCCGAGGGCACAAGATTAGTTTATTCATATCTAAATCAAAGCCAACAGTTGGGATGGAGTCTGTAATATTTAACTGACATCAGTTTAAAGATAAGTTAAAATTTCCATTATTTTAAGACATTTTTTTCTGACGCTTAGGCCTCAGTTAGGTAACAAATATCAATGGAAGGTAGTTTATGTACAATATAGTGTTGAGCATATATTATCTGAAAAAGTCAGTATCGAAGAACTTCTCTTAAAAGTGAGATGGTTCTCAAACTATTTTTGGTGAGATGCTCATAGATTTTGTCATTACTATACTTTATTAGTTTTATGTATGTATATTATCGAGCCATTCTAGATATACAAATATTTCTCAAAATTTAAATTCTCAAAAAGTCATCATTGATGCAGTAGCATATAGTATACAGTACTTTCATGGGTCAAGGATCTTAAACACAGTACCTTATGGCCATAGAATTCCTCATTTCTTAAACCTGTTGTATAATACTTGTCGAATAGTTAATAATTGTAATATTCCCTTGAAATTCATAATATTTTAGCAATATATTTATACATACAGTATATATATATATTATATATATATATATATATATATATATATATATATATATATATATATATATATATATATATATATATGTGTGTGTGTGTGTGTGTGTGTGTGTGTGTGTGTGTATGTATGTATATATTAATATGTGTGTGTATTAATTGTAAATATCTTACTAAGATTACATGATAAAGGTGCCATATTTCAGTTTTTAGTAATTCAGCTATCAGTTATATATACAACATAAGGCTAATCTTTATGGGTATAGACGAGTTTCTTTTAAAATTCTGTTAGTAGAAGTAAACAAGCGTTTTAGAAACCATATGGTTATTCATTGTCTCTTTTCTTACAATTTGAAACTGATATAAATGAGATCTACCTTGAAGAAAATCTTACAAGTATTTTGAAATTTCTCTGTTTGAATATTTTTATCATGTTTTTATCAAGTTAGTTGAATATTGAAATTCAACATTTGTAAAACATATATCTTTTTAAAAATTTAACATTTCACTAATTCATGTTAGTCAATTTTAAAAAAAAAGAGAATAATAGAGGATATAATAACTAATTAATATCAATGAAAATATTACTTCCTTATTGAGGAGTCTTGAGTTTTCTAATATTCTAAATGGTACTCTTTGAATTACTTTAAACGTTCCATATAATTTCTAGACAATTTTGTGCGTACAAACTGATACCCTAATATCCATTTGTTAAAGCTAATTACCATCTTAGAACACTATTTCTAGCAAACGTGGGATTCAAATCCGTTTTGTTTATACAAAGTCTAAGTTATTCATTTCGATCACATGTTGAACAGTTTATAAACTGAATCTATTGAACCCAAGTACAGTTTCTTTTTTCTATTGGTTTTCATGAAAGAATAGCTATGAAAAGGTAGATTACTTTTGGGGGGCTATGATAGCTATGAAAAAGTAGATTACTTTTGGGGGGCTATGATAGCTATGAAAAAGTAGATTACTTTTGGGGGGCTATGATAGCTATGAAAAAGTAGATTATTTTTGGGACTATAGTTTCATTTAATATAACTTTTTATATGATAGTTTACTATGCTTCAGTGTGCCTATTAATGCGTCTCATTTGTCCTAAATTGTAAAAGGTAATTCATGATTTTTTTTTCCAGGATACAATTGGTCGTTTACTTGAGATCAATAAATTACTGACGGCAGATATAATGGCAATGTCCATTAATCACAAGAAGACTTTTTTTCGACCGTGCAAGTGGAATTTTTTATCTCAGACTTCAAGAAAAAAGAAACATTCTATGGGGATAATTGATGATTTTCAAAATGCTTATGTAGATCCGTTTACAGTGAGGTGTTGACTGTCCCTTGATACTGCATAATTAATCTAGTAAAGTTAGCAGTCGAACTTTAAAACTAAAACTAATATATTTCTATATATCTTAAAATATCTTGTTGTCTACGCAATGTAGTTTTCATGTTACATTATACTGATTAAGTCTTAACTATCGTTAACGTCACTTCCAGTTTTTCGATTTGAAAATTTCAACAAAGAACACAGCGTAGAATTTAGTTACTCTCAATTACCACTTTAATCATTTTAATTGCCATTTCAGTGTTTTGCTATTTTGTGTCATACTAGATTTGCTGGAAGCCTCGGTATTAAATTTCACTCTCACTAATGTATTGTCATCAATTGAAAATTTTACTTATAATATGTTGTTCGTATCTTAGGAGCTATAAGTATACAGTATTGGTAGTATCTTGTCTTATACGGATTATAGAGAAAAAATCTTATATTATTTTGGGGTTGTTTACCACTTTATCGTAATTTGATTTGGCCACAATACTTGTTTGTTTGTTATTCTTCTAAGCACGTTTGGA
>NC_090737.1:129792932-129865432 GCF_036898095.1 Palaemon carinicauda | reverse complement strand
CTGGGCCTGCCTGCACTTCCACGTTCCTTCTGGCCCTTCCTGCCCTTTCACATTCTTTCTGGCCCTACCTGCCCTTTCACATTCTTTCTGGCCCTACCTGAACGTCCCTTTCCTTCTGGCCCTACCTGTGCTTTCACAATCTTTCTGGCCCTACCTGCACTTCCACTTTCCTTCTGGCCTTATCTGCCCTTCTACATACTTTCTGGCACTACCTGAACTTCCCGTTCCTTCTGGCCCTACCTTCCCTTCCACATTCTTTCTGGCCCTACCTGCACTTCCACGATCTTTCTGGCCCTACTTGAACTTCCCGTTCCTTCTGGCCCTACCGTCCCTTCCACATTCTTTCTGGCCCTACCTGACCTTTCACATTCTTCCTATTCCTACCTGCCCTCCCACATTCTTTCTGGCCCTACCTGAACTTCCTGTTCCTTCTGGCCCTATCTGCCCTTCCACATTCTTTCTGGCCCTACATGCAGTTCCCGTTCCTTCTGGCCCTACCAGCCTTTCCACATTCTTTCTGGCCCTACCTGCCTTTCTACATTCTTTCTGGCCCTACCTGAACTTCCCGTTCCTTTCGGCCCTACCGTCCCTTCCACATTCTTTCTGGCCCTACCTGAACTTCCCGTTCTTCTGGCCTTACCTGCCCTTCCACATTATTTTAGGCCCAACCTGCACTTGCACGTTCCTTCTGGCCCTACCTGCACTTGCACATTCCTTATGACCCCATTTGCACTTCCACATTCCTTCTGATCTTATCTGCACTTCCACGTTCCTTCTAATACTACATGCACTTCAACATTCCTTCTAGCCCTATCTGCACTTACGTGTTCCTTCTGACCCTACCTGCACTTACCCATTTCTTCTGACCCTACCTGCATTTACACATTCCTTCTGACCAAACCTGCCCTTACCCATTTCTTCTGACCCTACCTGCATTTACACATTCCTTCTGACCCTACCTGCCCTTACACATTCCATCTGACCCCACCTGCACTTGTGCATTTCTTTTAAACCTACCTGCACTTACGCATTCCATTTGACCCTATCTGCACTTGCATGTTCCTTCTGACCCTACCTGCAATTCCATATTCCTTCTGACCTTAACTACACTTCCACATTCCTTCTAACCCTACATGCATTTCCTTGTTCCTTCTGACCCTACCTCTTTCCTTCTGACCCTATCTGCACTTCAACGTTCCTTCTGACCCCTACCTGCACTTCAACGTTCCTTCTGACTCTATCTGTACTTCCCCGTTCCTTCTAACCCTACCTGCTCTTCCCTGTTCCTTCTCACCCTACCTGCACTTCCCTATTCCTTCTGACCCTACCTGCACTTACGCATTCCATCTGACCCTACCTCCAGTTACGCGTTACTCCTGACTCTATCTAACTTACGCGTTTCTTCTGACCTTACCTGTGGTTACGTCTTCCTTCTGACTCTACCTACACTCATGTGTTCCTTTTGACCCTACCTGCAGTTACACGTTTCTTCTGATCCTACCTGCACTTCCACGTTCCATCTGACCCTATCAGCACTTGCATGTCCTTTCAGATCCCTGCACTTGTGCATTCCTTCGGACCTGATCAGCACCTTTTCATGTCATTCTGCTTTAACTTCATTCTTGCTGCTTTCTTTCCATTTTTTTTCCAATCTCTTATATCTTTACAGTGTAATTGCTATCGTATCCTCAGTTGTAGTAGGGCATGGAATGGTCCCACAGGCCCCAGTTCTGAGTTTTATACAAAAAATTCCTAAATCCAATCCAATCCTGAATATATTTATGAACTTAAGATGATTGGCATTGTGAAAGAATGTTGGTGAATAAAAAAATCAACTTCGATATATGGTTAATTGAAGTATAAACTATAATATACGTAAGCATAAGAGAAATACAGAACATGTGATGATAGATTGGTTAAATGAAGTAGAATCCAACTTATTGGACATTTATGAACATACATGCACTCCGAGCAACGATTAATGATATTAGGGGCTATAAGTACAGGTTGATGTAATGGATTTAACAGAAACAAGTATTTTTTGATAAAGTGTTCGTAATGTTTTGGTAAATAGAAACAAGTTATGTTACGTATATAAGTTAATTCCTAAAACTTTGATTCTTTTTTATGAATTACTAACTGTAAACCTATTGGCCGAAATAAATTAATCTAAATGGTGTGACAGTTGACTGAAAGGATGTCTCGTTAATTAGGAGTTTCAGTAGGCGACCTCAGATAGCAGCTGATTAGTAAAAAGTAAAAACTTCTAAAGTGAACTGGATAGTTACATGAAAATCTTAATTTCTTGGGTTAATAACACCTTAGTGTAAAGTGTTAGCGTTTAACTAAAGGGAGGGAGATAATCATATGGTTGTGTAGATAAAAGTGGATTTGTGATTATTTTTTTTAAGTAGATGGGATAAACACTAATGTATTTTATTGGCGACTCCAATTTAAGGAAGCTTCTTTAATTTCCTGGTGCTTTAAGTAATATATCAGCATTCTCTCTCTCTCTCTCTCTCTCTCTCTCTCTCTCTCTCTCTCTCTCTCTCTCTCTCTCTCTCTCTCTCTCTCTCTCTCTCGGTGCTACATAAATATACCTTGAATTATACCATACCAATTGTTTAAAGTAATGGGAAAATTTGTACAGATTTTCCAATAAGGTTGAATTATAAAATTCTCTTTTACTTTAACCTGATGTTCACCTCCAATTTCAGAGCTCCCACTCCCCATCCTCGATCCTTCCTTATCCCAAATTTGGAAATGTTATAAAAAAATAAACAAAGATACTCGCCTCATATGGCTGATGTGTCTCCCATTGGCCCCCTCCTCTTTTAGCATCAGCATTTGCCATTCTATTCCTCACCACAAAACGGGCTAAAATATTCATGAGGTAGATCCTGATCTTAACTAGAGTAATCACTTGTTCTTTTAGACTGTTATTATATACCCCATGTACAGAACTTGTTCATTCTTTTACTGGTGTCTTGAGAGTTGTAGCTCAATGTGTTTGATTGAATATATTGTACTTGTCAAAGGCCGACAGTCTGTACTGGTAAATATTTTGGATTTTAGTCTGCTTATTGATCCAGCTGTCTTTGCAACTAAAGTCATGATTATTAAGGCCATGCTATACCATTATTAACTTTCTCAAAAGCCTCAAATTCTTTGATATTGTAATTGTTTATCAGATTTTAGAGTTTGGTATAAATTACAGAATATTTAGAAAGCTTAAATTGCAAGGGGTTACAATGTCAAATGTACAGGTTTTGGTTTAGTAATTTTCATTTTTAGAAAAGTTTTATGCACTTGTATCAATGACAAAATTATCAAATTCTATTATGAAGTGTGTAATGTAAGTAGAAGATATGTCTAATGTAAAAAGGATTGTAATTCAATGTGCAACAGACATGTTTAAGCTCTTTTTGAAGTTAATGTGTAACTGATGGTAGCTGTTATTTCTATTTTTTTTTTCAAAAAAAACGAAGTTAAAGTATAATTAAAATGTTAGAGAATATTGACAAGTGTACTTAACGTAAGTTTTTCAAGGAATTTGGTAAGAGGTAAGTGAGTCATTTTGAAGTCTTGCATTTCAGAGCTTTCCGTTATGGCGAGATACCTGGGCTCTGTGAAAAGGTGCACAGCTCGGTTCATAAATTCCACTTTGTTTCTTGGCTCGTGTCATTTGTGCCCTTGACATAAAGAAGGGATAAATAACACTTTGATCATTTTACACGAATTGTGTAATAGGTTCTTGAATATCGTATAGTTGACGGGGGAGCTGTGTAGATGTGTGTGTGTGTGTGTGTGTGTGTGTGTGTGTGTGTGTGTGTGTGCCGTTTAAAGGGTGGTAGAAATTATTTGGCATGTATTTGTTTATAAATCGTTGACAAAGAATATCGTCAGATTTGTGCGTTGTAAGAGGCAATGTTTTCTGGATTTATGGCAAAGATTTTTTTTTTTTTTATTTCCTTATATAGGTCAATTTATCACAGTTCGGTTTCCAGAAAATTGGATTATTTGTGTCCTCATAACCATTGTTTTAGATATACATTGATTTTGGGGTATTTTTTTTTTTTTTTATGCAAAACTGATGTACGGAAGTAGTCATGTCTTCAAACAGCATCCTTCCTTGAGAAAAATTCATAGCATTGTAAGAGATGTATTAGGTATTTTACACTTGCGCAATTCACAACAATTAGAATATCGTATTCAAAAGCTTATTGATTCTCTAAATATAGATCATTCATAATCCGCTTTACTTCTTCTCTGAATCCCTTAACTGTGTTTATAGTTAGATATCTCGACAATGTACAGAAATTGTAAGATTATTAGATATATACTGGATAGTGAGCAAGGTCATATCTGACATATTTTTGTTTAGCAATTTTAGCTTTTGTTCGTTTGTTTGATTGCCTGGCGTCTTTGCCAGTGATTTTTTAGGTTAATTATATAAGTAATATCAATTTATCCTATTTGAAATTGATGTGAACTTTGATTAGAACTGTAATAATTAAAATAATTCGCACTCAAAACATGGATATTTATCAAAGTAATAACAAGCCTTACTCATTATTTGCAAGCAGAAATTTACAACTTGTCGTATTGAAAGAGGTTAATATTTAAAATTTTAAAGTACTTATTAAAGATTGTCTTTCGAGGTCTCTTGAAGTTTTAATTATTCCAGAAATAGAATACCCACTAATGACCTTATGATTAATTATTTTTGTGCCAACACCCTTTGAGGATACCATTGTTTTCGTAGTTTACCCTTAAGGGGTCATCAGAGGTCGTTCGGTCAGGAGTAATTTGAGTATTAAATTGAGAATTAGGTTAAAATTGATTGTTGGAACTGCAAAAGTAATGAAAAAATATGGTTAATTGAATATTGTATAACCTAACTACCTTAGTGTTTATTTTTTTTCCACGACTCAGTAAAACAGAGTCTCTCTCTCTCTCTCTCTCTCTCTCTCTCTCTCTCTCTCTCTCTCTCTCTCTCTCTCTCTCTCTCTCTCTCTCTCTCTCTCTCAAAAACAGAAAGGGCTAGTGCCATCAGTGCACCTTACAGGATTCTCTGTAGGCGTTACTTAACAACGGTCTTGGCAGTGTTCCTTCAGGCACTATTGTAACTGCACTCGCTTTATAGCCTTCAACTCTACCTCCTCTTTTCCTGCCTTTATACTTCCGTCTTGACTTCAAAGCTCTTATAATTTATACTTCCAAGTGTACTTATATGGTTTTCCCCCGGTTGCATTTAACTGCTGATTGGCCTCTAAGACCCAAGCGCTGAGCCATTTTTCTAAATTCAATCTAATGTTCCTCTTAAAAGAAAAGCTAATCACGGGATTCCTATTCGAATATATTTTAATTATTATCATTGATAATGAGATCAGTTGTTTTTAAACCACTTTCACTCAGACGGTTATTCACCGCACATCAGTATAATAAAAGGATTAAAGTCCAAAAAACTTTTATCCTTGATATTAGTGTCCGATTTAATTCTAATGATAATTTACAAATATTTAATGCTGGAACTTTGTGCTATGAAAGTGTTTTGAATTCCAGTGGAGGGAATGAGAGATTGTTGTGCCAGTGTTGAGTGATTGGTGAGAGATTCTTATGGAAAAGTTAGGTTGTTATTTTGCCTATTTCCTTTCAACAGATCATACCATAAGGTGGGTGAGGGAAATTATCTTTTTTTTCCCAGTATTACTCTAAAGAAGTCTTATTAAACGAATTTTATTTACAGCTTTTTATATAGATGAGTACGAATTAGGATTGCAGGTTTTACATGTAAGATTATTAAGGATTTTGCATTGTAATTTATTTAGTGTAGCTTATGAAAAACTTTTAACTATGTGAACAGGTAAAAATATCCTCTATCCATTTAGCCAGTCAATCAGCACAAGAGAGTAGACTCCTCAGCTTCAGTAAGCCGGGCATATAAAGAAAATTATATTTTAAGCTTTAAAAATACCCTTTTTATAGCCTTTAAAATGTATTAGAGTAAACTGATTTTTTAGAATTTTAATATATGACTAAATATTATAGCTTTTCTGAGATAACTGTATATTTAACTAAAAAGTTTAATTTTTTATGTAGATTTATATTTAAGTTCTTTAAAGAGCAAATACTTTTCTCAATTTAATAGAGTTTTGAGGTATTACGAGTAATTATGGGATTTTCTGAACTCTATAAGAGAGACAATTTCCGACATCATAAGTTATTATTATTATTAGTATTATAATTGCTAAGCTACAACCCTAGCTGGAAAAGCAGGATGCTATAAGCCCAGGGGCCCCATCAGGGAAAATATCCCAGTGAGGAAAGGAAACGGGAAAATTAAATATTTCAAGAGCAGTTATCGAGAAATAAATGATAGATCATAATAGGTTAATTTGTTCATAGAGATTTTGAGTTTGATGCTTCGTTCTTTATTAGTATATATTTTCTTAATAATAATTAAATTACATAGAAGTTATAATTCTTGGTCCTGTGTTTCTCTATTACGAACATGATCCTAGTTTTTTATTCTAATGTAAATTAACATGCGTAATGAATTGTTTATTAATAAATGTAATTGTTATAGAACTTCTGAGTATTATATATAATTAAGTATATG
The DNA here is from genome assembly GCF_036898095.1 of Palaemon carinicauda. Lineage (NCBI taxonomy): Eukaryota > Metazoa > Arthropoda > Malacostraca > Decapoda > Palaemonidae > Palaemon > Palaemon carinicauda. The sequence goes on along the minus strand of NC_090737.1, from coordinate 129,858,810 downwards.
ATAATCTAAAGATTTATATTATTTGCCTACGTTGGTACTTTTTTCAACTATCTTAAATCGAAAGGTATTTAGAAGCTCAGAGACGTTCGTGTTCCGAACATTACGAATATCATATATAGTTTTTAATATTTGTTCACCTAGTTCTGGTTTTCAGTATTAAATATCGTACTCCGCTAACCTGATCCACAAGTCTGTCTGTCCCTTGTTTCCGAGCTCCTGGTAATTTTAAAAATGCATTTTAAACTCCATTCCATATTTGCTTAATCTGAAGTCTCTTAAGGGCAAAAATCCAGAAAGTATCAAATTACTCTTGATTACTAATAATAGCTTGATCATAACTATAGTTAATTCTTTTTAGCGAGGCAGATTTGCACCGACTTGCAGGGGTGCAATTTTCGCTCGGGAAAGTTTCCTGATCGCTGATTGGTTGGACAGGATAATTCTAACCAATCAGAGTGCAAGAAATTTTTCCGAGCTAAAAGGGCTTTTCTTGCAAGTCGGTGCAAATGCGCATCATTAAAAAAAATTGAGTATAGTTTGTCCGTAAATTGAAGTGATTTATTACGTTACACAGGACTTGGATAAAATACGTAATAGATAATAAAAGGAAAATATTCTCCTTTGATTGGCTTAGGATAACTTTGTAAGGGAATATATGCTCGTGATAGTATAGTAAGGCATTATGAGGAGAAGATAGTATAGTAAGAGATTATATGAGTGTATTGTAGATAATAATAATGATGAAAATAGTATATTAAGGGTGAGGATAGTATACTGCAGTAAGAGATCTAATCTGAAAAATAGTATACGAGAATAGTATCTAGTGAGGTTGACTATTTAATTCTAAAGGTGTATAAGACATGCTTCTATTTCTTGGAGTTTTTAATATTTTCGAGGTATGGGTTGTAAGCAATAGTTTGTTGTTAGAAGTTTTATGAACTTTGAATTAAAACTTAATCTACCTCAAACTGTAGGTAAATATTCAATTGGGATATTTTGTTTAATAAAACTGTATATCTTCATGTTAAAATAAAATCATTTTTGCAAGCTTTTTTTAGGTATTAAAATAAAATAATTTTTAAAAGCTTATTTTATTAAGTAATGTCGTGAGCAAAGTATTTCATGTTAAACTCGCTTTCCGGGTTGCTTTTTAAACGGTTTGCATTTGAGAACGTTATTGCACAGCTAAAGTGATTAGGTGTCCAGGAGTAAGACGAATGCGTACTTCGGTCCGATCTGACTGTCTGCTGGGAGAGGCAGCAAGGATGGTCAGGGCAGTAGTCTTGCTCGTGTCTTCTCTTTTACCCGACTCAATCATGTGTATGAAATGGGGCGAGACTGGGAGGCATCTTGGCATTTGTGAATCTTGTCTGCTTTTGACCGAGCTTCAGATGTCTGTAGTAATGGCTCGCTCCGAAATTGCACCAAAGGCTTGGAAATGACTCTTACTTCTTTTAGATTTTTAGCTTGTTTTCAATTCTAGAAATGTTAAGGACTTTTTTCTTGTCTACGTGTATAATTTCATGTTAAAGTGACAATTTAATTGCTGAAATCTGCCTTACAGTAATGTAAATAATGATATAAATGCTTTGCCATTCAACTTCAAAAGAGCTCCAAACTATTCCTGAAGTCTTTAAATTACAATCCAGATATCAATGTGTGTAAAATTATCAATAAAGCATTAAAAAAACGGAAAAGGAAAGCATTCAAGGGCCTAGTAACATTGCTTTCTCATAAAGATAACTTTGCATTAAATTTCTGGTTACTAGGTGGGACAGGGGATGGCCTTGGTGGGCTTTCCTTTTTCCTTCTTTTTTTTTATTAATAATTTTACATTTCTATCAGAGAAAGCACTACTTACATTATACGCAATCATGAAATATGCAGTCTCAAATGCTGAGTTTTAAACGCACCAACACTTGTTTGGAAAACAAAGAAAACGGAAACAATTGGAATCAAAGAAAACTGCATATTTTGTCGTACCGTGTTAGATGAAGGGTGACTCACCTAAGTCTTTCTTTGTCGAAACATGGGCTTAATGGGTGATGACAAACGTTGTTTTCTTTGAATCTAGGGCGTTTAAAGCTTACAGAAAATGGGATTCCATGAATATGATATATTTATTTGTCATTGACGCGATAGTGTTTGTATTTCCGTTATATAACTAAACTGATAACATTAAAACCTGTTTCATATGACATTCAATCTTCTACAATAAAAGCCTTCAACGAATTTCTAAGTTTTTCTTCAGCCATATTATGTAAATGGGAAGCTTTTAATCATATATTTAGGTATACTTTAGTACCTGAAATTAAATCAGTAGCTTCAATATCAAGAACAAAGAGGTTTTTGAGGAATATTAATTAATGGAAATAGCGAAGCCATAACTATTATGATTTCAGTCAATTAAAAAACGGCTTGACAGACAGCTGGATTAAGAAGTGGATTTATTCTAAAATTAAATCAGAAACAGTTCGGCCATCTTGACTTTTCAATATTATCATAAAACACACTGATACTGCTGCTCTCATCCTCTAGTGGGGTGAACAGACTCTATACGTAGGGGTCAAGTACAGTCCAAATGGACAAGTGACTAGTTAAGAGAAAGGACTATTTTATGGGCCTTTTAGTCCGCTTTTCATGAGGAATAAGGCATTTGTTGGTATTTGAAGAGGTAGGGGGCCGTATAAGGAGAACACTCGGTCATATGAGGCTTAATATAGGGATAATATTTATGTAGTCGTTTTCTCTTTTCATTTTCTTTTACTGTACCGGGGAAACTAAATTAAAAATTGTAATAATTTTATATGCATTTTATTTTGAAATTCCCAAGTTGTTACAATGTTTAGTTATGGTAAATATATTTTACAATATTTTGAGTATGGTTAATACATCCTAAACATTACAAGTTATAAGGTATACTAAAAAATATAATAATCACCTAAAAAGTATTACATATGATAAGGTCTATGGCATAAGAATAATTGGCAGACAAAAAGGCTTCAAGATACAAAAGCAACAGTTCTGAAGGAAAATTTATAACAATAAAGGGACATACATATTCAATAAGTTGAGGTCGATGGCCCAACATTTTGATGTCAGTAATATGGACATTACTGACTACTTTAGTCATAATCTAGGTTCATTTCAGTCAAAGCTGGGAATAGTGAATTCATGATATTAAGTACAAGATATCTGAATAGCTTATTGTTCTTCACTCATAACAGAAACTGGACATGTTAGGTTGAGCAATCATGGGATTTTGCAAGGGATGTTATTTCTTGATATTCTACATAATTTATGCTAAAGCCCAAGACTTTACTCATTTTCAACATTGAAATAGATAGGCAAGATGTTTTATATGATTGAACTCGACACTTGAAAGACTTCTGCTCAAGTAACTATCCCTAGAAATGCCTACCTATACAGGTACACAGTCAGTATATCATTGACTTTATTACTAACAATGTTCGCCTGTTCAAATCATATTAGGATTTTTAGGAAATAGTCTACTAAACAAAGATAGTCCAGAAAGTTAAACTCTCTCATAAAGACTAGTCTTACATTTCTACCTCGTTTTGAGAAATGAACAATATCTCAGGCTTTAATATTTATGGGAGGTATCAAGAATTAAGATCAACCCCCTAGCTAAACCCCAGAATTAATCAAAAGACAATTTCTGTTTTAGATGAAGTTTAAATATTCAAATATTTTGTACTCAATATCATGAATTAAAACCTTTCCATCTCTCTGACTAAAATGAACCTAGTATAAAACTTTAGTATTCAGTAATGCTCATATTACTGACATCAAAATGTTGGGACATCTACCTTGACATTCAATATATGCATGTCACTTTATTGCCACAAATTTTCATTCAGAACCATTGCTCTTATATCTTCAAGTATCTTAGCCCAAACCAATTATTCTTATACAATAGACCTATCATATGTAACAGACCTTTTAAATAATTATTATATTTTTAGTATACCTTACAGAGACATTTAACTTCATTATACATATGCAATTTACATTACTGTGTAGCAGCTGTTGGAACAAAATATTTGAAATAATTACGCTAACCAATGTATATTAAAGAATTATACAAACATCTTACGATTAAATCATTATTTGTATCTAATAAAATTGTAAATGACAACACAGTATTTTATTGTTTATAAAACCAACTGGTTTTAAGCATTTGATACCTACTACGTTAGTATTTTCAATTCACATCCTATTTATATAGTTATGGTTTAGATTTGCAAAGAAAATTATCTATAAAACTAATTTACAATCTAAATTTATTTCAATTGAAATTTTCATCCTTAACGTCATTCTCTAAATCTATATATTTTTTTAAAGTACTCCCTTTAAACTATTCTAAAAAAAAAAAAAAAAATACATTGAAAGTTACCTTGTACGCATTCATCAAATTCTTTGACCTTTCCTAAAGGTAATCATTTCTCACATTATCCTAAATAATTAATCATGACCTGACTTTTTCCTTCCTCCAAAGCAGTGTCTGAAGAGTAATGCCTAACTCCCTTTAAGAACCAGCAGTGTTAGCATTCTCTTGACAAAATATTAATCTTCGCCCATTAACTAGCTATATTTACTCCTTTAAGCCTTTCATGAATAATATATGTTTTACATTAAAACCATTCATAGAACATTTCCTTTCAGCAACAAACATTTAATATCTATTTAAAACTAATTAGCTGAATGCTTCCTTCTCTTAAGACCACCATAACTCAAATTGAGTAGCTATTCCTATCATAAAACCTTATAAATTCGAATTGTAAAATTATCAAAACTACAACTGCTATTCTAAATAGGCTATATTCTAGACTCGAGCAAGAGGCAGCTAATTACACCTTTTGAATACAGAATATGCAAAGCTTAAAACCAGTGGACAAGAGATTTGAAAAAAATTACTCTTCACTAAATTGAGGAAAAATTAATCAAAATTTAAAAAAAAAAAAAATTACTCTTCACTAAATTGAGGAAAACTGAATCAAACTTTTTGAAAAAAATTACTCTTCACTAAATTGAGGAAAAATTAATCAAACCTCCTACTGCAAACAAGCATTTGGAATAATTAAAATATCGATATCTAAAAAAATGATTAATCTAACGAATATTACAAAATCATATTTGATCTGAAGTTTTGAGATTAGGCTTACAAACACATTAGGGAAAAAGTTTTTAAAAAATCTAAGCTTATTTTGAAAATGGTATATCTTTAGTTGTGGATATAACCTTAATTTCAAGGAGAGAGAGAGAGAGAGAGAGAGAGAGAGAGAGAGAGAGAGAGAGAGAGAGAGAGAGAGAGATAAAATATTACCCTTCCAATACTATTTAAGACCTTAACTATAGTGATTCCCTTCACAAATATTCAAAATCATCTAAGACTTTCCTTTCACAATATGTAAACCTATTTAATTAAACAAAAGAGCGAAATCTTTTACAGAGCATACCTGGTTCTCCCTTAAATTGAAATAAATGGAAATTAATTCTAGTACTGCGGCTTAATATATGAAATATTCAGTCGAGAGAAAGTCAAGTCATTATCGCATTAGTGAAGGATATATAGTTTACTTTGAAACAAGAAAAAATCATTTAGTATTTTTTTTTACTCCAAGTATACTCATATCAAATACGCGGTTATTGCTAAATATGATAAGCATTGACCTTGATAATAAGGTATTCCCCCTCCCCCCCCTCAGGAAAACCATGGCAAGCTATGGCTAATTAGTGTCAGGCTTTTTTGTCAAATAGTTACTGTCTTAAGCATATCCACTTATACCTTTTAAAAGAACATATGCCTACGTATAGATTCAAAGTTGTATAGAATGACAGCTACTAATAAATAGATGACAGTCTAGAAAGACGAGATGAAATGGTATACACAGACAAAGATTAAATTATATACAGTGGAACCTCTACACACGAACGTATCTACATCCGAATTTTCCAACATCCGAAGTAAAATTCGAGCAAATTTTTGACTCTACACCCGAATTTTATTTCGACACACGAAGTAGCAATTTTCGTCGTACCGGTTGTATCCGAATTTTTCGACACGCGAAGTACAATTCGAACACGTTCCTACTCTACACCCGAATTTTTTTTTCGACACCCGAAGTAAACAATACTCGTATGCGTAGTCGGTGCTCATAGCGCCTGATGTGTTTTTTATTTCCGCCAATAGAAGGCAGCACTTCAACCTCGGAGGGACCCTCAATTAGCGTGGCTTGGGTCAGTCCTCTGTTCTCGTTGGCTTTATGTGGTTGTGCCCTATGCGTTCTGCTATTAATTGTGTTTTAATCGTGATTTTTTACATTCATCCTTTTACGGTATTTTACGAAAATCATGGGTCCTAAAAGGCTTAGTTTCGCAAGTGGTAGTGGTAGTGGTGAGAAAAGGAATAAGGGAATGCTTTCTTTAGAAGTAAAGCAAGGAATTATTGAAAAGCATGAGCGTGGCGTCCGTATGAGTGAACTTGCAATAAGTTCCGCGCAAATAAAAGAGGTGTTAGGAAAATATCAAGACGTGGTCGACTTCATCGACAAATACCATCCAAAGAAATTGGAGGTTTGTCGTGTAGCTGCGCAGTTTGATGATGTTTCCCTAACTTATTTTCGAAACATTCTGAAAAGCTGTACCAAGCAACTTTCTATCGATAGCTTCTTTAAAAAAACTACGAAGCAAACTCGTGATGAAGAGGAAGGAAGTGGTTCAAAGAAAACAGCAAAGAGTGAAGAGAAAAAAATTCAATTAATTTTAAGTGTAGAGAGTGAAAGTGATTAAAATTAATCATCAAAAAGAAAAAAAGAAAATGTAAAAAAAAAATATAAATTATAAAAAAAAAAAAGCAAAGTTATGTTAAAGTTCACTTAGTGTAAGTTAGAATAAGTTACGGTAGTGTACGTTTATCGTAGTTAACCTCTCTACCTCCTCGCCGCCCGTCCGTCTCCTCTCTGCGTAGCAAGACTAACAACACCTGCGCTGGAGTTTCTAAGGTAAAGTGACGCTAAAAACCCGTTTCTTATTTATCATTTTTTGCTAATTCTTCTTATTTACATGTCTATTCTTCTTATTTACATGTCTATTATCTAATTAAGTGTTCATTATTCTCATGGGAAAATTATGTGTAGTAGTTTATTAAGAAGTTATCATAGGTTTTTGGGCTCAACCACGGATTAATCCTATTTCAATGTATTCTTATGGGAAAATTCGTTTCAACAACCGAACATTTTCTACATCCGAAGTTGGTTCTGGAACGGATTAAATTCGTATGTAGAGGTTCCACTGTACATTTGAAATAATTAGTTGGAGGTTATATCCACGTGTGATTAATGTACTTTAATATACAGATTGTAGAATGAATTTCAATCAATTGCTAAAATGATGGTTGATATCAATTTCCCTTCAGTCATATGGTCAGAGAAACTGTTTACTGTAATTTACATATGAAAAATTATACGATCAGAGGTATGTTAATAGGTCTGAGCTAGTTAATGAAAATTAAAAACATGAGCAGCAAATTTCTGGGGAAGAAGTCCTTCCTCGTTTACATTTGTTGGTATGAACTGGGTTTCAATATTCAATTTCCTCATTTTTGAAAAATATATGCTATAAAACCAGTCCATTTAACATCAACTATAACAATTCAGGCTAATTATTTTAAAAGGTACAGTAATTGGAATCCATTAATATTCGGAACATTGGCATTCCCAAACTAGTTTTCAAGAAACTAAACGAATGATTGTGCTTGTTTGATACATATAACAATTAGGAAACTGCAACCTAAATTAAAAAAAAAAGCTTAATTGTAGATCTGGCCTTAATACACTTCTTAACTTTTGGGAGTTAGGAATTTACTAGAAAAACTGCATCACGTGTATTTTTGAACGGACAGATGCACAAAATTAAAAGCTAACTAAAATGACAAATTTGTAGATACTGTAATTTGTATTTTTCCTAACTATAAAAACCTTAGCTATTTAATAGGGGTTATTACTTTCGGCGTAGCTGAATGACGAGCCATTAGAATTTTGCCCCCCTTCCCCCTTCCCCTCACACACACACCTGTGCTTGAGCTCACTTTGCTTAGAGGTAGGACTTCTAGGGGGATAGGGCTGGCAGGGAAATTTGATTAAATAACTAAGGTTTGTATAGTTAGGAAAAATACAAATTATCTACAAACTTGTCATTTGTTCCGGCACTGACATACAAACCAAGCTATTTAATAGGGGTGACTCACCCATTAGGAAGGGTGGAAAGTTCCGCCCATTACTGGCTTTTGGCTTTGCCCGGGGACTCAGTATTTGAGTGCGTCAGCACTCAACAATAAGGAGTCCCTGCACCTCGCTAGAACCTTGCTACGCAAGGGCTGTGGCCTACATAAGCTGTGTGTAAAGGTATAAAGTGTGACTCGTCCTAGGAAGTTGACCTGTAGTCTTTTAGATGGAAACTTAGGCTACGACTCTCCCAATACCACCTCGTCAGGGTATGGGGACGTGACAGTATTAGCTCAATACTAGGAACACAAGGAAACATGGTTTACCTGTAGTGGTTTGAGGTCAGCTGTGCAGATAACCCAGGATGCTGCTTTCCCCAAGAGAGGGGAAGATGAAGAAAAGAATAAGGGCCAGACAAACCTTTTCATTCATGCAGACTAAGACAGGGTAATAATGCCCTCAACCTTCTGCTACTTGTCCATTAAGGAGCCTGAGGTTTTAAACCAGCTGTTGTGCAGCCACCACAGATAGAAAACATATCGAGCCTCCTGTGGGTCACGTCTTGCAGGTAGTGGGCTGTGAAGGTCGTCTGACGCTTCCACACCCCAGCTTGAAGAACCTGCGTGACTGAGAAGTTTTTCTTGAAGGCCAGGGATGTAGCTACGCCCCTGACATCGTGTGCTCTAAGGCGACGTGATGGAGGAGGGTCTGAATTCTGGGACAGATGAATCCCCCTACGAATCCATGCCAAGATGGTGTTCTTGGTGACCCTCCTCTTAGTCCTCCCAGTGCTCACAAACAATGCCTGCACCTGAGGACGGACTGCAGCCGTTCTTTTGAGATATAGCCTCAGACTCCTTACTGGGCACAGTAGGAGATGGTCTGGGTCATCTGTTACAGAAAGAAGACTCGAAATCTGGAAGGAGTCCAAGCGAGGGTCCGGCACCCCGGATTCTGAGTCTTAGCAATAAACTCAGGGACGAACCCGAACGTTACCTCCCCCCCCTCCCCTTGAATAGGCGATGTCATATGAGAGACCATGAAGTTCACCGACTCGCTTGGGCAAGGCCAAAGCTAGTAGGGAACACCGTCTTCCAAGTTAGGTGGCGATCTGAAGCCTGGCGTAATGGTTCATAGGAAGGTCTCTTAAGAGACCTGAGAACTTGAACCCCGTTCCATGGAGGAGGTCTCACTTCCGACTGAGGGCAGGTTAAGTTCATAACTTCGTATGAGTAGGGAAAGTTCCAGCAAGGAATAAATGTCTATTCCTTTAAGCCTGAAGGCTAGACTTAAGGCTGAGCGATAGCCTTTCACAGCAGAGACCGAAAGGCGCATTTCTTCCCGCAAATACATGAGGAACTCCACTATTGCTGGAATAGTGGCATCGAGTGGAGAGATACCCCTTCTACGACACCAACCACAGAAGACTTTCCACTTTGCCTGGTAGACAGATGCGGATGACTTTCGATGTCCAGACATCCTAATCGCAACTTGTTGCGAAAATCCTCTCTCAGCGAGGAGATGCTGGATAGTCTCCAGGCGTGAAATCGTAGCGAAGCTACGGCTTTGTGTAAAATGTTGGCATGTGGTTGTCTGAGTAGCTCGTGTCGCGGAGGGAGTTCTCTTGGAAGTTCCGTTAGGAGTTGCAGAAGGTCCGGAAACCATTCCGCGTGATGCCATAGCGGAGCTATGAGGGTCATTGAAAGATTAACTGATATTCTGGTCTTGTTGAGCACCCTCCTCATCAGACAGAACGGGGGAAAGGCGTATACAGTACGTCGATGTTGTCCCACCATTGTTGGAAGGCATCTTGCCAGAGTGCCTTGGGATCCGGGACTGGGGAGCAGTACAGCGGAAGCTTGAAGTTCAACGCTGTCGCGAACAGATCCACAGTCGGGGAATCCCACAAAGTTAGGACTTTGTTGGCTACTAGATGATCCAAAGACCACTCGGTACTCACTATCTGAGACGCTCTGCTCAGACTGTCGGCGAGCACACTCCTCTTGCCCGGAATGAAACGTGCCGTTAGTGGAATCAAGTGGACTTCGGTCCATCTCAGTATCTCTACTGCGAGATGGGATAGCTGCTTCGAAAAGTTACCTCCTTGCTTGTTGATGTAAGCCACTACTGTGGTGTTGTCGCTTATCACCACCAAAGAGTGACCCGCCAGATATTGTTGGAACTGTTGAAGGGCCAGGAAGATGGCCTTCATCTCTAGAAGATTTATATGGAGGCACTTTTCTGATTCTGACCACAGGCCTGAGGTCTTGTGGTGCAGAACGTGGGGCCCCCACCCTTTCTTTGAGGCGTCCGAAAACAGCATCAAATCTGGGGGGAGGACAAGAAGATCCACTCCTCTTCGTAGGTTCTCGTCTGTCACCCACCAGTGGAGGTCCGTCCGTTCCGCAGGTCCCATAGGGATCATGACGTCCGGGAATTGTAACCCTGATTCCACCGGGACTTGAGTAGCCACTGGAGAGATCTCATCCTGAGGCGACCGTTGGGAACTAGACGAGACAAAGATGAGAGGTGACCGAGGAGATGTAACCACAGTTGGATTGGAATTTCTTCCCGTCTCAGGAAAGAGCTTGCGACCCTCCTCAGCCTTGCTATCCTGTCGTCTGGTGGGAAGGCTTTGTGGAGATTGGTGTCTATGATCATGCCTAGATATACCAGTCTTTGAGTGGGAAGCAGAGAGGATTTTTCGAGATTTACCATGATCCCCATGTCCTGGCAAAGTCCCAGAAGTTTGTCTCGGTGTTGAAGAAGGGATGACTCAGAGTCTGCTAGGATCAGCCAGTCGTCCAGATAATGGAGGAGACGGATGCCGATACTGTGCCCCCACGAAGATATCAGGGTGAACACTTTGGTGAAATCCTGTGGTGCTGTGGAGAGACCGAAACACAGCACCTTGAACTGGTAAACCTTGTTGTCTAGGCTGAATCTCAAGTACTTCCTTGAAGACGGATGGACTGGGATCTGGAAGTACCCGTCCTTCAGATCCAGTGTACACATGAAGTCTTGCGGTCTTACTGCAAGTCTGACCATGTCTGCGGTCTCCATGCTGAACGGAGTTTCCTTGACAAACTTGTTCAAAGCTGAGAGGTCGATGACTGGTCTCCAGCCTCCAGACGCCTTCTTTACAAGAAAGAGTCGACTGAAGAAGCCAGGAGACCCGTCGAGGACCTCTTGGAGAGCGCCCTTCTTCAACATGGTCTGGACTTCCGACCGAAGGGCTTGCCCCCTTGCTGATCCCATGGCAAGGGAGCTCAATAACACTGGATTCGCTGTCAGGGGAGGTAGAGATGTTGTGAACAGGACGCGCTATCCCTGACTGATTACGGAAATCGTCCAGGAATCGGCCCCGAGTTGCTGCCACCTGTTCGCGCAACTTTGTAGGCATCCCCCCACTGGTGGACATGCAAGGGGACTGCCACTCCTAGCGTTTGTGGCCTCAGCCGCTCCCACTAGGATTCTTCCCTCCCCTGGAGGACTTCTTGCTTTTCTTGTCCTTGACAGGAAAGGGCTTAGACAACGTCGTCTTCGCTGCTGTTGCCGGTTTCGTGGTCTTGGTAGGGGGTGGCTGCTGGAGTGCAGGAGGTTTATAGGGCTTAGATGTCAGAGCCCTATACAGGAGGGAGTCTTGGTTTGACTTCCTCCCCCTCTCAGCGGCCTGCGCCACATCCCTAGGCTCAAACAAATTCGTCCCCATCATGGATGAATGTCTGAGCCTGCTGATCTCGGTGTTAGGGACCTTTTGATGGAACCTCTCAGACACCGCATCTCGACGTTTCAAGATGGTGTTAGCCCACAAGTTCGAGACTTGGTGGGCTAGAAACTCGATTGTGCGAGTGCCTGAGAGTAAAAAAGTCTCCATAGCTTTCCTGGTACGTTCTTTGGATAAATCCTCTGAACGTATCAGGATACCTAAGGTCCCTACCCAGATGTCCAGCCACGAAGTGTCCTGCATGGCACACTTCGCCACCTTCTCCTGGCTAAGAATCTCAGTCGCCGAGAATGAGACCTGCCGGATGGAGTCTCTCTCAAGAGGGACTCCCTTGGTAACCTCTTCCAATGAATGAAGGGGAAGAGCCAAACAAGACTCCTCTACGATGTCGAAGTACCTCCTCTGTTGTACACGAGGAGGTGGGAGGAGCTTCTTGCCAGCGCTGGAACGGCTGGAGGAGGCAAGCTCGGAGAGCTGGACTTCGATCTTGTCCCTGGCACTCTTGACCCCTTGAGACCAGGGCAAAGCCGCACTGGCCTTAGAGGGTTTTTGAGTCGCAAAGACTTGGTCCAAGACAGTGTCTTTGCCCTCACGAGGAGGAATCTCTGGGTCAGCAAACCCATTAAGAGTCCTCATAAGGGTCAGAACCTGTCAGAACGCATGTTCTGACTCCTGCAGCTCTCCTCCTGAAGGACTTGCAGCGAAGTCTCCTGTCCCCAAAGGCTCTTCTTGGGGGGACTCACGGACGTTCTCCGGTCTTAAGTCTTGATGAAGACTTTGGTACCGTCTTGGAGTCCTTCAACTCCCTCCTGGGAGGGATGCAAGACTCCAACAACGGGGGCATGCTCTTCTCCACTACTACCCGAGAAGACTTTTCAGCGCGAGGTGGGGTTTCTCTCATTGGTGCGATGGGGGAACGCCTCACCTCACGTGACTCCGCTGAGGATGGGAAGTCTTCATTCGAAGGGGAGGGGGAGAAAGTCTTAGGTGGTGAGGAGGCCTGCCTCAAAGACTTACGAGGAGTCAGCTTTGCCCTCGAAGTTACCACGTTAGAAACTCCTCTTTTCCTCTTCAGGGGAGTAGAAGCTGCCAAGGATTTGTGGCCCATGCCAGAGAGAACAGGCTTAAACGCCTGCACGACCGCTCTGACCAGCGTCCCAAACCAAGGCTGCTGGCTGAAGGCTGCGCTGTCAGATGCTACCTCTGGAGGGAAAGGGATCAACCGGTCCCTGAGAGAAGATGATGGAGAAATGTCCCAGGACCTTTCTGGAACCTTCCCCCCTGCTGGTGAGCGCGCTGTTCTGCGCTTGGGGGGGGGGGAATGTGGCGATGGCGACCTTGCCAAGAGTTGTCCTGTAGTGTTGCACGCGGGATGGTGTTGGCGATCGCGCTGAGGAGCGTGCTGGGGAACACCCAGATTCGCGTGAGGGCGATGGCGAGGGTGCGCGCGGGCGCAAGGGCGAGCGATGGCGCATAGAAGCGCGTGCCGGAAACAGCAGAGGGTGCGCAGAAGGTAGATTGCGCGTTTGCACGGAGGATGAAGACCCCGTGCGGGCGATGATACTGTTGGGCGCACGCGCGCAGGAGAGACATCTCTTGCACGCGGGCACGCATGTGTGCGCACATCAGGCTGGGGAGATGGGCCTGGGCGCGCATCCTCGTGGGCGCGAGTGGGTGACTGTGCACGAATGCGTGCGGGAGAGATATGGCGCATGAATGCGTGCGGGAGAGATATGGCACGCGAATGCGTGCGGGAGAGAGATGGCGCGCAGGTGAAGAACGACGGCGCGCTGGCGAACGCTGACGAGCAGGGGAAGTATTCAACTTCCCTACTGCGTCCAGATTGGAAGATCGTGGGCGAGCAGGAGATCGTTGGCGCACAGGAGAACGATGGCGCACAGGACAACGATGGCGCGCAGAAGGTTGAAGGCGCGCAGTGGCGAGCTGGCGATTAGGGGAGTTCTGGCGCTCAGGTGAGCCCTGGCACGCTTTAGCAGAAATGTCAGCCAACGGTGAGTGCTGACGCGCAGGTGAGCGCTAGCGTGTTTTGCCAAGATCGTCAGCAGCAGAAGAGCACTGGTGCATAAGGGATGTATGCGCAAATTTGCGCATACGCCCTTGATGCCCCGAAGGGACCGTTGCCTGTCTTACAAAAGCCGGATGGGTGGGCGCCCACAGCGCATCAGCAGCCACAAACGGCGACGGCAGGTCAGCAGGTCTGACGGGTGGAAGGTCGACGTGTCCTTTGTAAGGACGACCTTCCACCGAAGGGGATCGCGAACGATCCGCAGAGAGGTCCATGGTTGTAGCCTGAACAGTTGGGGATCGATGACGAGGCTCCTCTGCGGCGATGATGATGAACCGAAGAGGCGCCTCCTCACCCCCTTGTGAGGTGAAGGAAGGCCTCTCCAGCGAAGAGGAAGGCGAGCTTTACGCCGAATGCTCCCTCTGGAGGCCGTTAGGTCAGCGAGCAGACCGTCAGTAGTCCTCCAAAGAGGAGTCTCTTTGAGTGAACTCCCCTGAGGGGGAGAATCACCGGCAGGAGAGACTGTTGGACTTAGTTCCTCCCTCGAAGTTTGAGCAGAGGGAGAAACTAAGCCTTCAGCTACAGCAGGTTGATCAGTTGCAGAGGTCGGAGATACCGCATCGGAAGCCTCTGCCACCACAACGTCGACGATAGGCAGAGGATCAACCTCTGCCAAAGTCGGTGATTGTTTGACAGCAGCCTCCAACCGGATTGATTGATTGATTTAAGGTTTTCAGGCATCCTGACATCTAGGGTCATTGACGCTGATATCATTTAGTTTATAAATATAAAAAAATCAAAGAATATTCAATTAAAACCATTAAAGTTAATAAGTCATTATAAAAGTTTGATAGTTTTCAAAAGACCTGCTGAAACACATCTAAAAATGCCACTTGCATAGTAGGACACATCATGTCCAAGAATCTTGGCAAGGATGAACGTGCCACCCTCACCTTGAGCCTCTAACAAATATCTATTCCGCAAGTTATTATAATTAGGGCATTAGGTCGATAGATGCCTCACTGTTAGAGGTATCAAACAGTCGTCACAATACGGTTGGTGTTGGCCCTTCAGCAGAAACTTGTGTGTTAACCGAGTGTGACCAATACGGAGACGACAAAGAGAAGTCTCCCATTTTTGGGGCATCATGTTATACCTCCAAGGAGTTATGACATTTGTTACCTCTCTCATTTTATTGCCATCTAGACTATCCCAGTGCTGTTGCCATTTATTGCAAAGCAATTTCTTGATGTTAGGTAGATAATCATTACACGGAATAGGATACTTTCTTGGCAGCAACTCGGATGCAGCATTCTTTGCCAGTGAATCTGCCTTCTCATTCCCACAAACACCTACATGTGCTTGAACCCAACAAAATCGAACCATTATACCTCTGCATCCAATAATAAAGAGCCATTTTAAAATCTTTCAAACTAGAGGGTTACTAGGATTAAAAACTTCTAAAGCTTGAAGGACACTCCTTGCATCACTAAAAATTGTAAAGTTACCCTCCTTCTCCAATGATATTTTCTCAATAGCGGTTAATATGCCATAAAGTTCGGCAGTAAATATGGAAGCTGTTAGAGGAAGTGCACCTCTACAATTAAAATCATTACTATGTACTCCAAATTCAACGCCAACATCAGATTTGGAGCCATCAGTATAGATTAAAGTCGATCCTCTATGTTCTTCAACATGTTCCATAAAAAGAGACCTGGCTTCTAGGTCAGTCACATTCCTCTCAACTCCAATAAAGTATTTACAAAAAAATATCTCTGGGAATTTCCGTGGAGGTGTTGATGATACCTTGAATGGAAGTACCTTACTTCTAATTATATCCAGACGGTTTAATAATCGTTTCACCCAAAAGCCATACGGTTGAGGAGATTTTGGGTGCAACTCAAAGTATGATGCGTGTCTCACAAGGCTTGCAGTCTGTAAGGCTAAAAAGTTGGGGTGTCTTAGCAATCTAAACCAATACCGAACAATGGAAGACATTCGGTAAAGGTCTAGAGGTAACTCTCCAGCATCAACAAGAAGACTTGGGATAGGTGAGGTTCTAAATGCTCCCATGGACAATCTAATACCTGCATGATGTATTGAATCTAACATTTTTAACCGGCTTGGGGTGGCTGAAGAGTATATTTCACATCCATAACTAATTTTGGAAAAAATCAAGGCCTTGTATAATTTTAAAATAGTATTGCGGTCTGCCCCCATGATGTATGGGACAATACTTTTAAAATATTCAGAGCTTCAACACATTTAGCTTTTAGTGCTTTTAGGTGAGAAACCCATGTAAGTCTACAATCAAATATCAAATCTAAAAATGTTATTTTCATTAGTAAAATAAATTTTTGAATATACTTACCCGATGATCATATAGCTGTCAGCTCTGCTGCCCGACAGAAAAACCTACGGGCGGAATACGCCAGCGATCGCTATACAGGTGGGGGTGTACATCAACAGCGCCATCTGTCGAGTAGGTACTCAAGTACTCTATGTCAACACAGAACCAATTTTCTCCTCGGTCCACTGGGTCTCTATTGGGGAGGAAGGGTGGGTCCTTTAATTTATGATCATCGGGTAAGTATATTCAAAAATTTATTTTACTAATGAAAATAAAATTTTTCAATATTAAACTTACCCGATGATCATATAGCTGATTCACACCCAGGGGGGTGGGTAGAGACCAGCATATATGTTAACCTTAAGAGCTAAGTATTCCGTATTTCATTTTAGCAGTTATTCAAAATAACAAACATAAAATTAATAAGTACCTGGTAAGGAAGTCGACTTGAACAATTACTCTGCCTTTTTAAGTACATCTTCCTTACTGAGCCTCACGATCCTCACAGGATGCTGAGCGACTCCTAGGAGCTGAAGTATGAAGGGCTGCAACCCATACTAAAGGACCTCATCACAACCTCTAATCTAGGCGCTTCTCAAGAAAGAATTTGACTACCCGCCAAATCAACCAGGATGCGAAAGGCTTCTTAGCCTTCCGGACAACCCCAAAAAACAACAATAAAAAGCATTTCAAGAGAAAGATTAAAAAAGGTTATGGGATTATGGGAATGTAGTGGCTGAGCCCTCACCTACTACTGCACTCGCTGCTACGAATGGTCCCAGGGTGTAGCAGTTCTCGTAAAGAGACTGGACATCTTTAAGGTAAAATGATGCGAACACTGACTTGCTTCTCCAATAGGTTGCATCCATTACACTCTGCAGAGATCTGTTTTGTTTGAAGGCCACTGAAGTTGCGACAGCTCTAACTTCATGTGTCCTTACCTTCAGCAAAGCATGGTCCTCCTCATTCAGATGGGAATGAGCTTCTCGAATTAAAAGTCTGATATAATAAGAAACTGCATTCTTCGACATTGGTAAAGAAGGTTTCTTAATGGCACACCATAAAGCTTCTGATTGTCCACGTAATGGCTTAGTCCGTTTCAAATAGTATTTAAGAGCTCTTACTGGGCACAGTAATCTTTCTTGTTCATTTCCAACCAAACTAGCAAGGCTTGGAATTTCGAACGATTTGGGCCAAGGACGAGAAGGAAGTTCGTTTTTGGCTAAAAAACCAAGCTGTAAGGAACATGTAGCCATTTCAGATGTAAATCCAATGTTCCTGCTGAAGGCGTGTATCTCGCTGACTCTTTTAGCTGTTGCTAAGCAGACGAGGAAAAGAGTTTTCAAAGTGAGATCTTTAAAAGAGGCTGATTGAAGTGGCTCGAACCTTGCTGACATAAGGAATCTTAGTACCACGTCTAAGTTCCAACCTGGTGTGGCCAACCGACGCTCCTTCGTGGTCTCAAAAGACTTAAGGAGGTCTTGTAGATCTTTGTTGTTTGACAGATCTAAGCCTCTGTGACGGAAGACTGCTGCCAACATGCTTCTGTAACCCTTGATCGTGGGAGCTGAAAGGGATCTTTCCTTCCTTAGGTATAACAGGAAGTCAGCTATCTGAGTTACAGAGGTACTGGTTGAGGATACTGATTTGGACTTGCACCAACTTCGGAAGACTTCCCACTTCGACTGGTAGACTTTGAGAGTGGATGTCCTCCTAGCTCTAGCAATCGCTCTGGCTGCCTCCTTCGAAAAGCCTCTAGCTCTCGAGTGTCTTTTGATAGTCTGAAGGCAGTCAGACGAAGAGCGTGGAGGCTTGGGTGTACCTTCTTTACATGCGGCTGACGCAGAAGGTCCACTCTTAGAGGAAGTGTTCTGGGAACGTCTACTAGCCATTGCAGTACCTCGGTGAACCATTCTCTCGCGGGCCAGAGGGGAGCAACCAACGTCAACCTTGTCCCTTCGTGAGAGGCGAACTTCTGCAGTACTCTGTTGACAATCTTGAACGGGGGGAACGCATAAAGGTCTAGATGGGACCAATCCAGAAGAAAGGCATCTATGTGAACAGCTGCTGGGTCCGGAATCGGTGAGCAATAATTTGGGAGCCTCTTGGTCATCGAGGTTGCAAACAGATCTATGGTGGGTTGGCCCCACAATGACCATAGTTTGTTGCATACATTCTTGTGAAGGGTCCACTCTGTTGGGATGACTTGACCCTTCCGGCTGAGGCGGTCTGCCATGACATTCATGTCGCCTTGAATGAACCTCGTTACAAGGGATATGTTTCGATCTCTTGACCAGGTGAGGAGGTCCCTTGCGATCTCGTACAACTTCATCGAATGAGTCCCTCCTTGCTTGGAGATGTACGCCAGTGCTGTGGTGTTGTCGGAGTTCACCTTCACCACCTTGCCTAGAAGGAGGGACTTGAAGCTTCTCAAGGACAGATGAACTGCCAGTAGCTCCTTGCAGTTGATGTGTAACTCGCTTTGAACCGCATTCCACGTGCCCGAGCATTCCCGACCGTCCAACGTCGCACCCCAGCCCGTGTCCGATGCGTCCGAGAAGAGAAGGTGGTCGGGGGTCTGAACAGCCAGTGGCAGACCTTCCCTGAGGAGAATGTTGTTCTTCCACCAAGTCAGTGACGACTTCATCTTCTCGGAAATAGGAACTGAGACCGCTTCTAGTGTCTTGTCCTTTCTCCAGTGAGCAGTTAAGTGAAATTGAAGGGGGCGAAGGTGAAGTCTCCCTAACGCGATGAACTGGTCCAGTGATGAAAGCGTCCCTATCAGACTCATCCACTGTCTGACAGAACACCGGTCCTTCTTCAGCATTGACTGGATGCATTCTTGGGCTTGATTGATTCTGGGGGCCGACGGAAAAGCCCGAAAAGCTTGACTCTGAATCTCCATTCCTAGGTAGACTATAGTTTGGGATGGGACGAGTTGGGACTTTTCTATATTGACCAGGAGACCCAATTCTTTGGTCAGATCTAGAGTCCACTGTAGATTCTCCAGACAGCGACGACTTGACGCAGCTCTTAAAAGCCAGTCGTCCAAATAGAGGGAGGCTCTGATGTTTGCTAAGTGCAGGAATTTGGCAATATTCCTCATCAGTTTGGTAAAAACTAGAGGTGCCGTGCTTAGGCCAAAGCACAGGGCTTGGAACTGGTAGACTACCTTCCCGAAAACGAACCTTAGAAAAGGTTGGGAATCTGGGTGGATGGGGACGTGAAAGTACGCGTCCTTGAGGTCTAACGAGACCATCCAGTCTTCCTTCCTGACCGATGCTAGAACCGACTTTGTCGTCTCCATGGTGAACGTCTGCTTTGTGACAAAGACATTCAGAGAACTGACGTCTAGCACCGGTCTCCACCCTCCTGTCTTCTTCGGTACTAAGAAGAGGCGGTTGTAGAAGCCCGGGGATTGATGGTCCCGGACTATGACTACCGCTCCCTTTTGTAGTAAGAGACACCCCTCTTGCTGTAAAGCTAGCCTCTTTTCCTCCTCTCTGTACCTGGGAGAGAGGTTGATGGGAGTCGTTGCTAGAGGGGGCTTGCGTAAGAATGGAATCCTGTACCCCTCTCTGAGTAACTTCACAGACTGTACGTCTGCGCCCCTGTTCTCCCAGGCCTGCCAGTAGTTCTTGAGCCTGGCTCCCACTGCTGTCTGAAGAGGATGGCAGTCAGACTCTGCCTCTAGAGGACTTGGAACCCTTCTTTTTGCTCCCACGTTGACTTCCGGCACGAGCACCTCCTCTGCTGGAGGCTCTGCCACGAAAGGGCGGGATGAACCTAGAAGCTGGCGTGTCCATCCTAGGTCTAGGTACGGAGGGCAAAGGTGTGACTTTGCGTGCGGATGACGCCACCAGGTCATGGGTGTCTTTTTGGATCAAGGAGGCAGCAATCTCCTTGATCAACTCTTCAGGGAAGAGACACTTAGAGAGTGGAGCGAACATCAGCTCCGACTTTTGACATGGGGTGACTCCGGCTGATAAGAAGGAGCAAAGGTGATCTCGCTTCTTGAGTACCCCAGACACGAAAGAAGCCGCAAGCTCACTAGAACCATCCCGAATGGCTTTGTCCATGCAGGACATGATGAGCATGGAAGTTTCCTTATCCGAAGGGGAGGTCTTCCTGCTCAATGCTCCCAAACACCAGTCCAGGAAGTTAAAGACCTCGAAAGCGCGGAAAACTCCCTTCATAAGATGGTCCATGTCCGAAGGGGTCCAGCAAATCTTGGAGCGTCTCATAGCCAGCCTGCGGGGAGAGTCTACTAGACTTGAGAAGTCGCCCTGGGCAGAGGCAGGAACTCCCAAGCCGAGAACTTCTCCCGTGGCATACCAGACGCTAGATCTGGAAGCAAGCTTGACCGGGGGAAACATGAAGGAAGTCTTTCCCAACTGCTTCTTAGACTGCAACCACTCTCCCAGTACCCTTAAAGCTCTCTTGGACGAGCGAGCGAGTACGAGCTTCGTAAAGGCAGGAGCTGCTGACTGCATGCCTAAAGCGAACTCAGAGGGAGGTGAGCGTGGTGCTGCAGACACAAACTGGTCTGGATACAAATCCTTAAAAAGCGCAAGCACTTTCCTAAAGTCTAAGGAGGGAGGCGTGGTCTTGGGTTCTTCGATGTCCGAGTGGTCGTCAAGATGTGCAGCTTCGTCATCATCAGAGATACCATCGTCTGAATGTTGAAGAGGAAGAGGCAACGGAGTGGGCTGGACGGCTGAGTCCGGCAGCACGGGTGCATGCGTGGCTGCACTGGACCCAACATCATGCCACTGTTGGTCAGTCTGGGAACTGGCAACAACCAAAGCTGGGTGGGTGCGCAAGGAGTCTACAGCCGACTGTGGAAGGGTAGCGGAGACCACCGTGGGTTGCGGAGGCTGACGCACCGCGTCAAAACACGGCAGCCTAACTCCACCCTCCTGTTGTTGTGGTAGCTCACGCACGGCAACGGAGTGCTCCGTGCGTCTGTGAGCGTCAGCATGCGTCTGGCAGGGTCGACTGCGCATGGGTGGAGGAGCTCTCACAGCCGGAGTGTGGGAGCAGGCAGCCGCAGCGTCTGCTGGGCGCACAACCGTGGCAGGTTGTAGGAAAATGGGTGCATCGTCAACCTTCTCCGCAGTCGGAGTGTGGGAGCAGGCAGCCTCAGCGTCAGCTGGGCGCACAACCGTGGCAGGTTGTAGGCTAACAGGTGCAGCGTCAACCTTCTCCGCACGAAACTCCTGCATAACCGCAGCTAACTGAGTCTGCATAGACTGCAGTAAAGACCACTTAGGGTCTACAAAAGCGGCAACAGACGGAGCTACTGTCCGTTGTGACTGAGGGTCTAAAACAGCGGGTGTGGCAACAGACGGAGTTACTGCCTGTTGCGGTACCACCTTGCCTCTCTTGGGAGGTGTGCAGTCGTCGGATGACTGCAGCGAGTCCGAACTGACCCAGTGGCTACACCTGGGCCGTTGGACTAGCTCGGAAGGGACCTTACGTTTAAGAGGCCGTGAGACCTTGGTCCATCGTTTCTGTCTAGAAACCTCTTCCGCAGACGAGGAATAAATGGGCTCACTCGCCTTCTTGTGGGTGGGACGATCTCGGAAAGATACGTCCGAAACCACGGAGGGTACGTCTGTACGCTGATTAAAGCCTGTCGAACCCTTTGGTCGTACGACATTGCTTCTCCCCTGGGCTTGGGAGCTTGCAAGAGGTCCCGGACTGGGAGGACGACAGGCACGTACAGACGCACCCTCATGCGTAACACTAACACTTTTCACTGCACTGACACTCACTTCACTTCCCACTGCACTTTTACCTTTCAACTCTCTGACGTCAGCCATGAGTTGATTGCGGTCATTCGCCAATGACTCGACTCTCTCACCTAGAGCCTGAATGGCACGCATCATATCTGCCATTGAAGGTTGATGAGAGCTAGCAGGGGGGTCGGGTGCAACCACTACAGGGGAAGGAATAGGTTGAGGGGCATGGGGAGAGGAAAAATCAATTGAGCGAGACGAACTCCTCCTGATCCTATCCTTCTCTAGCCTACGTGCATATTTCAGGAATTCTTGAAACCCGAATTCCGAAAGCCCAGCGCATTCCTCACATCGATCTTCCAATTGACAGGCTTTACCCCTACAATTGGAACAAACGGTGTGCGGATCGATAGAGGCCTTCGGAAGACGCCTTGAACAGTCCCTAGCGCTACATTTCCTGTACTTGGGGACTTAAGAAGGGTCAGACATCTTGAATTAGTCAAAAAGGGGGGAATTCAAAATCTATCCAAGTCGTCAACAATTAATCCAAATCCAAAAAAGAATGCAAGAAAGTATTGAAGATAACTTCTGCACAGCGATAGGTAATAACTAGAGAGAATACTTCACCAAATAACGTGAAAATCAATCCAGAAAAACAAGAGCGTATTCAGTAGGTCTTGCCGGTGACACGACAGAGAGAAAATTGGTTCTGTGTTGACATAGAGTACTTGAGTACCTACTCGACAGATGGCGCTGTTGATGTACACCCCCACCTGTATAGCGATCGCTGGCGTATTCCGCCCATAGGTTTTTCTGTCGGGCAGCAGAGCTGACAGCTATATGATCATCGGGTAAGTTTAATATTGAAAAATTTGGTTTCCAATACACATGGGATCCGTTGACCTTTAATGTATATATCCGGGTCTGTATGTGCTCCCCGGATACGAAAGAAATGTACAATAGTAGTTTTACTTGTCAAGAACTTAAATCAATTCATATCAGCCCACTGGATAATTTTGTCAATTGAGAGCTGTAGTTTTCTCTCAACCATTGCCATTCCGGCTCCAGCAAATGATATGGAGAGATCATCCACAAATAATGTTGAGAGAACATCCTGGGGAATTGCTGAGGATATCCCCGAGGTCGGGAAACAGAACTTTGGCCTACGCTACCCCTCGACGGCCTCTTGGAAGAAACCAATCGAGCGGGAGCTTCGGAGGAGGTTTGGGCAACGTAAGAAGAGTCCTTGGGAATTTCTCCTTTCAAAGAAACCTTCGAAGGAGAAATATCCGGCTTGGACTACTTCTTCCATCGCCGAGAAAACCTCTCCCACTGGGAGGTAGACCACTCCCTACACTCACCACACTTATTAGTTCTATCACACAGCTGGCCCCTACAATAAGGACAAAGCGTGTGGGGGTCCATCTCGAGCGCCGACATAAACGTACCACAAGGGCGGTCGGGTAATCCAGGACACTTGCGCATGATAGCAGAGGCCAACTTCACAAACACACCTGTAGAAGAGAAAGCAAAAATGCATTAATGGCTGTCAGAGAGGCGAGGGTGTGAGCGGACACGTCTGACTACCACCGAGCCGAGAGCAAAGTGAGCTCAAGCACAGGTGTGTGATGGGGTGGGGTAGCAAGCTACCCTCCCTAACCCCCGCTAACTAGCGGTGGGGTAGTAAACCCTCGTTGAAATTCTAATGGCTCGTCATTCAGCTACGGAGAAAGTAATAACCCCTATTGAATAGCGTGGTTTGTATGTCAGTTACGGAACAAATTAACTTTATATACATTGACTTTGAAAAATTGAGATAATAAAATACTAGCTACTAGACAGTAAAAGTGATTATCTGTAATAAATAAATTCACGGCTTCCAGAAATAAACACTCTTTGATAAACTTTAAATAATATAGTAATATCGTTGTTGTAAAAGTTTATATTACTTTTTTTGCTGTACCTCAACTTGTTTTTTTTCTTTCATCTTTACTTAGCGATTGCTATTGAACCTACGGGTTATAAATGGAGTGACTATAGTAACACACAACCCCCAACATCTCAATAATACAGCGAATTGAACATTTACAGATATTTGTAGTACTGTAATGACATTTCTCATAAAGCTGGTCTGGTCTGATGCAGATTGCCATGCCTGTAGCATGACACGGGCTCTTGTCGTAGGACAGCCCGTAGTCATAAGGCTATTTCAATACTCCATAAAGTTTGATGGTTGGTGGCCGCTTCAGTGGAGATATTTCGGTACTCATTTTGGAATTGGAAATTAATCAAATTAATCGATAGTTTGTCTTCCTTGGCAAGTTTCTTGAATTTTTTTTTTTTTAGCAAATCCCAGATTATTTGCTGCTGTTCTTCCTCTTGATGTCATTAGGAATGTCTCACAATTTTGAGCAGGGGCTGGAAATAATTTCTTCTTCTTTTGATAGTTCTAGTCTGAAAAAAAATAAAAGACGTTAATTCTACAGATACTGTACTATATACAAGTCTTATTCAAATACCTTACTATGCACTTCAGTATAAAGACTAATTTTAGTAACATTCTGCAAAATAAACTTTAATGATTAAATATTCTAATGCAATGAATAAAGTGGAAATAATGACAAACTAGACATATCCATGAAATCTATAATAGCAACTATCACAACCGAAAATAGATATTGTACAGTTAGAAAGTATCACTTCCTGAATCTTAACAAGGAAATACTTCACTATAATAATCTAATGTCTTGAATAAAACATCCTACCCTACAAAAGATAGGATACATGGTCAGACGCACAAAATACTAATAACACATGAAAAAGGGTTATGTATAAATTCTTGGAAAAAATAAGATCTTCTGACATGGGAACAGTTTCACGAGTAGAATAATACTTAGTATACATGGTATTGTGCAAATGAATAAATATTGTTTTATTCATTCTCCTGAAATCGTTAAGAACTTCGCAAATCTATCAAGCAAAAGCGCCATTCCCGTAATTGAAATGGCATACTAAATTTTCATTATGTATTGTATGGATCCTCCATGAACTAACTCCAGCTCTATCATATTAATTAATTGATCTATTTGATTTTGATGATAATCTTCAATTGATGAACCAGCTTATTCTATCCATCTTCACCATCTTGCTTCTTCTACCTTCAACTACGGAAAAAAATTAATACTCTCTGACTAGTCTTGATTAGTTCATTGACAAGCTTATCCAACACCATTAAACTGACAACCTGGTTTTAACGGAGTCACGTCTCTAACGCACATATACACAGAACAACAATGTCTTTTGCCAGTGATTAACCAATGTTACATTAAATCAATGAAAAATCTATCCAATCTTATCCATTAATTATATAATCCTGCCTTTATCCACCATTGGCTATCCTATCCTGCCTTGGCTCCTTGACCAACCTATCATTGTCTAATCGAATTACTAATTTTATTATACATCAATTAACAGATTAATTATTGTTTTGACTATTATAGTGCTCGCATCACCAAACCTTTAGCAAGAGTCGGCATGACTCGCACAATTGCAAGCTATTAGATTTTAGTGGTCCTTTGTATGAATCTAAGCTTCAGGTTATATACTGGATCTAATAATCTAATAACAAACAATGGCTTAGGTCAAGCCATCTATCCTACAAGCCTAAGAAATAATAAAATTATCATCATAAGATCATGACTTAGTCTTTTACCGTATCCTCTTAGTAACCTAGAAGTAGGTCTTTCATAGATTTCTGATAAGATCATGACAGCCTTTTTCCGTATCCTTTTAGTGACCTAGAAGTAGGTCTTTCATAGATTTCTGGTAAGATCAGGACTTAGCCTTTTATCGTATCCTCTTAGTGACCTAGAGATAGGTGCTTCATAGATTTCTGATTGATATTAGGAGGATTGTCAAATAAGTTTTTTTTTATATAAACCCATCAGTAATATAAGCATTTAATGGAGTATGTATTGTTGCCAGGGTATACAACTAAACTAAATATACAATGAATTATCTACAGCAGTTATAATAATCATCATATCAAAATCAAACTAACTTTTAAGACAGAGTGGAAATACCAGATTGAAAATGTAACAAACTACAAATATCTCTTCTTATTGAAAAGTGTACATGACTTGAAAGGTTGGGGAGACTGCAACTTACTACAGATTTCTCTCCTCAAAATCCGACTTCCTCCTTAACTTGGAGATTCATTGAGATCTACCTCATATGGATTTAGCTCTTGTGGACCTAGCACCAATACTCATGATATAAAACATAGAGAGGGTGCGTACGAGTGAGCGGCTGTTTTGAGTGCTCTATCCAAACAAGTAAGGATGCTTAAGAGGTTGAAAACTCATG
Organism: Palaemon carinicauda; assembly: GCF_036898095.1. Classification (NCBI taxonomy): domain Eukaryota; kingdom Metazoa; phylum Arthropoda; class Malacostraca; order Decapoda; family Palaemonidae; genus Palaemon; species Palaemon carinicauda. The sequence continues at coordinate 129,832,355 of NC_090737.1, read as the reverse complement.
CGAGGCACAGGTCGATAAGCCTGGCATGTAAGCAAATGGTAAGTAGCACTCTCAACCCAGTCAGGTGATCACGTTAATCACACCTGGAGAGCATGCACAGGGGAATCTGAAGACTTGCTCTGGCAAGTGGTACATGAAAGTGCTACATACTCATGCTATCTGCATAGGTCACAATAATAGTAGTACCATAATTACCTATAATTTATATTATATTACTTATGGATGGGGTTTGCTTTACCATGGCTTGCTTCGCTTAAAAATGAATAATCTCACTGTTCCTCTGTTCTGGCAAGAGGTATATAGATGAGCTGCACAAGCCAATCAAGTGAACCATTATTTTGGAGACATATTTTACTTTCAGAATCATCACGATCTATTGTGCCCTGAGGTACTATGGTGAGAGGCGGCGACCACAAGTGGTCGGCAGGCATCATCATCTGGATGCTTTGAAGAGCTGGAGCGAGGCATAGACGAGTCTAAAGCTCACTTATGAGGAACTCAAGGGGGAGACCACTCAGGGAAGGAAATCCTTTCACAGGGGCGAGAAAGGAGACCTTCCTTGCAGGTTAGAGGAACAATCCGAACGCATTTCTCCTGCTGAGGGAACTCGGCATACTGAGCATGGTCAGCCTGCTGACAGAGATCAGCTATCATACTCACCCTGAGGGGATGACAAGCCAAGCTGGAACTCCGGGGAGACCCTACCAGCAACTCCTTTCCTGCCAAGGAGTTACAGAGGATGTCTCCACAAAGGGGGGGGGGAGACGAAGCTCGTCCCTGAGGAGGCAGGTAGAAAAAAAAGTTTCTCTTAACGAAGAAACCCATCTGAGTTCGCCCTGCATGTCGAGCGAGATCAGCTAGCATGCTCACCCCGAGGGGATCACAAGCCTGGCTGGGACTCTGAGGAGACCCTATCAGCAACTCCTCTCCTACCAAGGAGTTGTGGAGGACACCTCCACAAAGGGGGGGAGGTGCGAAGCTCGTCTCTGCGGAGGCAGGTAGGAGAAGCAAATTTTCTCCTGCCGAAGGACCCCATTGTGCTGAGCAACCTCTGCTAGTCTGCTCACCCCATAGCGATCGTAGGTCCAACTGGTACTCCTGTGCTGCCGAAGAATTGCGGAGAATGCATCAGCAAGAGGCACAAGACCTGTAGGACATAAAACCCCTCCAGAGGCTCAGGGAAGGAGAAAAGCCGAGGCTGACTACTGCAGAGGCAGATGTGTGCTTACGCTGTCTCATGAATCTGCGACTCCAAGGGCCGTTGCTTAGTGGGGCGATACGAAAGCCCCAAAGACGGCAAGAGTTGACTCCCCTGCGGTCATGGTTGCTGCCGCTTCGCTAGTAGCAGCAGCTCGGCCTTTCAAACCTGAGGGTTATCTAGGAGTCAACAAATGACACTTGTTCATTCTTCCTTCAAAGAAGACAGAACGAGAAGTGGCAAAAGGGGAGGAAAGGGGTACTGGAGAAATAAGTTAGGAATACCTCGACATTAGGGAAAACCCCTTGGGACATGAACCCTTTTCAGATCTATTCTTCCAATGCATACTGACCCACTCACCAGGGAATACTTTCGTGTACTGCATGTTTCATTATTAGCTGTGGTGAGACAGAACATCTGCACTTCACTGAACCAAAAACAAAGTGGATCAATGAACTCGGGAAGCGTATGATGGGGATGGTCTAGCTATGCCAACTAGCAGAGAGTTGTTATACCTCACTCTAACAGTTTATGACTCGTCACCAGCAAGCCGGGACAAAAATATCCATAGTATATAAAGTGTGAAAGGGTTTGTATTCGTGTAGGAACAAACTAAATTTTAAAATGAATTCAATTCCTGTGGAAAACATGACAAATTCGTAGATAATTTGTATTTTACCTAACTATACAAACCTTAGCTATTTATTAGGGGTTATACTTTCGGCGGAGCTGAAATGACGAGCCATTAAAATTTAAGCGAGAGTTAACTACCCACACCGCTAGTTAGCAGGGGTAGCGGGGGGTAGCTTGCTACCACTCCTGTTCACATACCTGTAATTTGGTCACTTTGCTTGGAGGTAGGACTTCAAGGGGGATAGGGTTGGCGGGCAAGTTTGTATAAATAGCTAATGTTTGTTTAGTTAGGAAAAATACAAATTATCTACGAATTTGTCATTTGTTCCGTAACTGGAATACAAACTACGCTATTTATTAGGGTTGACTCGCCCATTAGGAAGGGTGGACGTCCCTGCCAATCTGGGTTTTGGCTTTGCCCAGGGGCTCCTTCTCTGAGTATGTTAGTACTCAAAATAAGGAGTCTCTGCCCTCGCTAAAACCTTGCTACGCAAGGTTCGCTGCCTACGCAAGCTGTGTGTTGAGACATGCAGAAGTGTGACTGTCTAGGTAAAGTTATTCCGAGTCTATGTAGGAAAAACCTGACGTAACCCAGACTTTCCCAATACCACCTCGCCAGGGTATAGGGACGCAAAAGTATTAGCTTAATACTAGGTACACAAGGGACCATGGTTTACCTGCAGTGGTTTGAGGTCAGCTTATGCAGAGAACCTAGGATGCTGCTTTCCCCATGAGAGGGTATGATGAAGAAAAGAATAAGAGCCAGTAAAATCTTTTCATTCACGCAGACTAAAACCGGGTAACAGTGCCCTCAACCTTCTGCTACTTGTCGAATAAGGAGCTTGAGGTATACAACCAGCTGTTGTCCAGCCCCCACCGGACCGATAGAGATCGTATCGAGTTCCTGTGGGTCACGTCTTGCAGGAGAAAGGTTGTGAAAGTCACCTGGAGCATTCACATCCTTTCTAGTAAAACCTGCATCACAGAGTAATCTGCTAAGAAGTACCAGGGGCATAGACACTGTGAGTTGTCATGTCAAGATGATTTTTCGGTGATCCTCCTCTAGTCTCTCCCAGTGGTGATGACAAGAGAAGGGACTGGGTGGGCTGTTGCTGCTTTCTTTAAGTAAAGTCTCATACCTTACCCAGGGTACAGTAACGGATGATTTGGATCGTCCGTTACCGAGTGGAGAATTATGTAGGATCCGTCACCTCTGGAGACTGTCTGGCAACATACTCAGGGACGAAACTGAACGTTGTCTTTCGCCCTTCTCAATAATGGGCGATGTCGAAAGAGAGACCATGAAGTTCCTTGATTTGTATGGTTGCTGTCCGAATGTGTAGGAACATTATGTTCTTAAATCAGGAGAAAATTTGTTGCCTGGTGAAGCGGAACATAAGCGTCTCTTTAGAGATCGGAGAATTTGAACCATGTTCCGAGAGGAAGGTCTCAATTCCGTCTGGGGAAAGGCAAGTTGTAAATCCGTATGAGTTAGGAAAAGTCTATCGATGAGAGGGTGTCTTTTTCTTTCAGTTTGAAGGTGAAGGATCAAGGTTGAGTGATCATCTTTACCTGTCGAAACTGAATAGGGAGTCTTTTCCTCTTGTATATACTCAAGGATTCCGCTATTGCTGGAATCGAGGTATCGAGTGGAGAGAGACACTTTCACATGACACCAACAGCACATTACATTATACTGCCTAGTAGACTGATGCTGAGGAATTCCTCAGATATCTAGAAAACCTTTTCGCAAAAGAGGTATTGGGTAGTCTCCAGGCGTACAATCATAGCAAAGCTATAGTTTGTGGTAGGTGTCGAAGTGGGTTGTCAGTGATGTGGAGAGGATTCTCTTGGAGACACTATCAGGAGCTGTAAAAGGTTTGGAAACCGTTCTGCATAATGCCATAGCGGAGCTAGAAGAGTCCTTGAGAGGTTGACCGTTGTTCTAGCTTTCTTGAGTGTCCTTCTCCAGATAAAACAGGGATGAGACGTGAACGTCATTGTTGTACCCGCCGTTGTTGCTAGAGCGCCTTGGGGTCTAGGGCTGAGGAGCAACGACAGCCTGGGATTCAGAAGCGTTGCGAACAGATCCCTAGTTGAAGGACCCCGTAAGGTCGGGGCTTTGTCGGCTCCAAGGTGATCCAAAGACTATTCGGTATACCTTATTTGAGATGCTGTGCACAGATTGTCAGCGAGCATGTTCTTCTAGTCTGGAATGAAGCGGGCTGATAGTGTTACCGAACGGACTTTGGCCCATCTTAGTGTTTATACTGTTAGATGGGAAGAGATTACGAGCAAGTTCCTTCTTGCTTATCGATGTGAGTCTCTATATGGTGTGTGTGGTGTGTCGTCCATCACATCACTGAGTGGTCTGTTTGGAACCAATGAGGCTGCTGAAGGACCGGAAAGTTGGCCTTCATTTCTTAAGAGATTTAAGTGAAGGTACTTTCGGACTCTGTCCAGAGGGCTGAGGTCGTGTGATGCAGCACTATGGTCCCTCCTCTCTTCTTTTGATGTGTTCTAAGCACAATCTCAAGTCCGAGGGGTGGGGAAAGATGAGAAGGTTATGCCGCTCTGTAGATTCTCGACTGACACCCATCCCTTGAGGTTTGTCCAAACTTCTGGTCCCATGGGGGTCAGAATGTTTGGGGGATCGAGGGTCTGATTCCAGTCTGACTCCCCTTTGGAATGAGAGTTGTTCTCGTTTCGAGAAGGTTTTGTGGAGATTGGTGTCTAGAATCATTCCCAGATACACCAGTCTTCCGGGAGGGAAGTAGGGAAGACTTCCGCAGGTTTACCCTGATCACTGGATCTTGGTAAAAAGACTTCAGAAGTTCTGGTGTTAATGCAAGGTTGCCACCGAGTCTGCTAAGGTCAGTCAGTCGTCCTGAAACAGAGGAGACAGAAGCCGATCCTGTGAGACCAGGATGGGTGTAGTGGAAAGACCGAAGCACAGTGCCCTGAACTGGTGTTTTTTGTTTGTCTAGACTAAATCTTCCAAGCTTCCTAGATGGATGGTTTGGACCTGGGAGTAAGTGTCCTTTAGGTCCAGTGTGCAAATGAAGACCTGAGGTCTAAGCCCTTGTTCGAACTCCAACATGGTGTGGACATCGACCCAAAGGGACAGCTCCTTGCGGATCCTTTTTAATGGAAGATTGTCGACGCTGGAGTCTTGACTCGTGTCGTTAAGAATCAGATGCGATACCCAGTGTAAGAATTCTTCTCAGAGAGAATTCCTTTAACTAACAGAATGAAGGCAACGCTTAGCCTTACCATGCGCCCTGATGGGATTGATGCTATTCCTTAGAATAGAATCAATCTGGCGAATGTTAATCAATGGTTAACAGTTGGGTATCGTGGTTACTGTACAGTTGGAGAGTGCTCGCAAGTAGTTCCCTATCAACAAGCCGTTGATGAGGGTTGTCGAACGTTTGCCGATCACTTTAGTGTGATGGCGAACGGCCAGTAGCGAGAAGTATGTTGTATACTTTCTGATCTAGGAAACTACGGGAAGAGGTTGACTAGTAAGTTCGAGTCACAAACTGCTGGCGAATTGCCGATGATCAGTGAATCGGTGGTCTGTGAGCCGATGGTGAGTTAAGAGATCACCAAGCAGATTATGGTACCCCCTGGATGGTCAGAGATGAGCAAGCTGAAGATGGGCTGGTCAGAGATCAGCGAGCTGAGTTCAGTGATCGAAGAAAGATGAGCTGCCCATCGGTGATCTAGTGATCAGCAAGCTGATGACTGCTTATTGACTAGCAATTGGTGATTGGAACGCTAGCAATCGGAGATCGTTAGTCAATGGAGGGACTAGATGTCAAAGATCAGCGTTGAGCTAGCAATTGGCGATTTGGTGACCGGCGACCTAGTGATCAGTAAACCGTGAACTAGCCATCAGCAAACAGTGATTTAGAGATCAGACTGTTGATGCTTTCCTGTTTGCTGACAGTGGTCTGTCAAGGAAAAAAGAAACTTCAGAAGAGACAGGGACCAAGGATTCCCGGTTTCGATTCCCCTTGCAAGATGGAATCTTCGGGATCTTGAATCCTTCTGTGAAAACTTTTTCCTCTTTTCCCAATGGCAATGTTATGTGTTTGCAGGGAGCAATGGGGCCATGGTGACCTGTCCAAAAAGTTTTATTTCTTTTTACTGTCTATTGCGCGAGTGTGTAGGAGAGTACTGGAGCGATGGCACACAGGATGATGCTGGTGCTCAATTTCTGCCTGGAGAGCAGGCAAGCGCTGGCGCATTGGCTCTGCGAGCACTGACTCTTTGGCAAGAGCTGGCGCATTGGATCTGAGACCGTAACTGTGCAGGAGGGCGCAGGAAAGTGCGGAAGAGCGCAGTAAGGCACTGTGAAGTTTTGTGCACTCTCCCTAGAATGCGCCGAAGCGTGTGACTGGTTGCGCAAGGGCGGGTGCACTGGCGCGTGCATGAGAGTACAGTACTACGTGGAGACTGCTGGCACGAGCGTGCGGAAGACCATCGGCGCCCGCGCGCAAGACTATCATTGGGCGCGCCCGCGAGGAAGGCCATCGGGCGCTTGCGCGGGAGATCATTGGCGCTCAAGCACAGAAGACCGTTGGCACGGGAGCGCGCGGAACTGTCGGAGCGCGCACGCAGAAGACACTGTGAGTTGTCATGTCAAGATGATTTTTCGGTGATCCTCCTCTAGTCTCTCCCAGTGGTGATAACAAGAGAAGGGACTGGGTGGGCTGTTGCTGTTTTCTTTAGGTAAAGTCTCGTACCTTACCCAGGGTACAGTAACGGATGATTTGGATTGTCCGTTACCGAGTGGAGAATTATGTAGGATCCGTCACCTCTGGAGACTGTCTGGCAACATACTCAGGGACGAAACTGAACGTTGTCTTTCGCCCTTCTCAATAATGGGCGATGTCGAAAGAGAGACCATGAAGTTCCTTGATTTGTATGGTTGCTGTCCGAATGTGTAGGAACATTATGTTCTTAAATCAGGAGAAAATTTGTTGCCTGGTGAAGCGGAACATAAGCGTCTCTTTAGAGATCGGAGAATTTGAACCATGTTCCGAGAGGAAGGTCTCAATTCCGTCTGGGGAAAGGCAAGTTGTAAATCCGTATGAGTTAGGAAAAGTCTATCAATGAGAGGGTGTCTTTTTCTTTCAGTTTGAAGGTGAAGGATCAAGGTTGAGTGATCATCTTTACCTGTCGAAACTGAATAGGGAGTCTTTTCCTCTTGTATATACTCAAGGATTCCGCTATTGCTGGAATCGAGGTATCGATTGGAGAGAGACTCTTTCACATGACACCAACAACACATTACATTATACTGCCTAGTAGACTGATGCTGAGAAATTCCTCAGATATCTAGAAAACCTTTTCGCAAAAGAGGTATTGGGTAGTCTCCAGGCGTACAATCATAGCAAAGCTATAGTTTGTGGTAGGTGTCGAAGTGGGTTGTCAGTGATGTGGAGAGGATTCTCTTGGAGACACTATCAGGAGCTGTAAAAGGTTTGGAAACCGTTCTGCATAATGCCATAGCGGAGCTAGGAAAGTCCTTGAGAGGTTGACCGATGTTCTAGCTTTCTTGAGTGTCCTTCTCCAGATAAAACAGGGATGAGACGTGAACGTCATTGTTGTACCCGCCGTTGTTGCCAGAGCGCCTTGGGGTCTAGGGCTGAGGAGCAACGACAGCCTGGGATTCAGAAGCGTTGCGAACAGATCCCTAGTTGAAGGACCCCGTAAGGTCGGGACTTTGTCGGCTCCAAGGTGATCCAAAGACTATTCGGTATACCTTATTTGAGATGCTGTGCACAGATTGTCAGCGAGCATGTTCTTTTAGTCTGGAATGAAGCGGGCTGATAGTGTTACCGAATGGACTTTGGCCCATCTTAGTGTTTATACTGTTAGATGGGAAGAGATTACGAGCAAGTTCCTTCTTGCTTATCGATGTGAGTCTCTATATGGTGTGTGTGGTGTGTCGTCCATCACATCACTGAGTGGTCTGTTTGGAACCAATGAGGCTGCTGAAGGACCGGAAAGTTGGCCTTCATTTCTTAAGAGATTTAAGTGAAGGTACTTTCGGACTCTGTCCAGAGGGCTGAGGTCGTGTGATGCAGCAGTATGGTCCCTCCTCTCTTCTTTTGATGTGGTCTAAGCACAATCTCAAGTCCGAGGGGTGGGGAAAGATGAGAAGGTTATGCCGCTCTGTAGATTCTCGACTGACACCCATCCCTTGAGGTTTGTCCAAACTTCTGGTCCCATGGGGGTCAGAATGTTTGGGGGATCGAGGGTCTGATTCCAGTCTGACTCCCCTTTGGAATGAGAGTTGTTCTCGTTTCGAGAAGGTTTTGTGGAGATTGGTGTCTAGAATCATTCCCAGATACACCAGTCTTCCGGGAGGGAAGTAGGGAAGACTTCCGCAGGTTTACCCTGATCACTGGATCTTGGTAAAAAGACTTCAGAAGTTCTGGTGTTAATGCAAGGTTGCCACCGAGTCTGCTAAGGTCAGTCAGTCGTCCTGAAACAGAGGAGACAGAAGCCGATCCTGTGAGACCAGGATGGGTGTAGTGGAAAGACCGAAGCACAGTGCCCTGAACTGGTGTTTCTTGTTTGTCTAGACTAAATCTTCCAAGCTTCCTAGATGGATGGTTTGGACCTGGGAGTAAGTGTCCTTTAGGTCCAGTGTGCAAATGAAGACCTGAGGTCTAAGCCCTTGTTCGAACTCCAACATGGTGTGGACATCGACCCAAAGGGACAGCTCCTTGCGGATCCTTTTTAATGGAAGATTGTCGACGCTGGAGTCTTGACTCGTGTCGTTAAGAATCAGATGCGATACCCAGTGTAAGAATTCTTCTCAGAGAGAATTCCTTTAACTAATAGAATGAAGGCAACGCTTAGCCTTACCATGCGCCCTGATGGGATTGATGCTATTCCTTAGAATAGAATCAATCTGGCGAATGTTAATCAATGGTTAACAGTTGGGTATCGTGGTTACTGTACAGTTGGAGAGTGCTCGCAAGTAGTTCCCTGTCAACAAGTCGTTGATGAGGGTTGTCGAACGTTTGCCGATCACTTTAGTGTGATGGCGAACGGCCAGTAGCGAGAAGTATGTTGTATACTTTCTGATCTAGGAAACTACGGGAAGAGGTTGACTAGTAAGTTCGAGTCACAAACTGCTGGCGAATTGCCGATGATCAGTGAATCGGTGGTCTGTGAGCCGATGGCGAGTTAAGAGATCACCAAGCAGATTATGGTACCCCCTGGTTGGTCCGAGATGAGCAAGCTGAAGATGGGCTGGTCAGAGATCAGCGAGCCGAGTTCAGTGATTGAAGAAAGATGAGCTGCCCATCGGTGATCTAGTGATCAGCAAGCTGATGACTGCTTATTGACTAGCAATTGGTGATTGGAACGCTAGCAATCGGAGATCGTTAGTCAATGGAGGGACTAGATGTCAAAGATCAGCGTTGAGCTAGCAATTGGCGATCTGGTGATCAGTAAACCGTGAACTAGCCATCAGCAAACAGTGATTTAGAGATCAGACTGTTGATGCTTTCCTGTTTGCTGACAGTGGTCTGTCAAGGAAAAAAGAAACTTCAGAAGAGACAGGGACCAAGGATTCCCGGTTTCGATTCCCCTTGCAAGATGGAATCTTCGGGATCTTGAATCCTTCTGTGAAAACTTTTTCCTCTTTTCCCAATGGCAATGTTATGTGTTTGCAGGGAGCAATGGGGCCATGGTGACCTGTCCAAAAAGTTTTATTTCTTTTTACTGTCTATTGCGCGAGTGTGTAGGAGAGTACTGGAGCGATGGCACACAGGATGATGCTGGTGCTCAATTTCTGCCTGGAGAGCAGGCAAGCGCTGGCGCATTGGCTCTGCGAGCACTGACTCTTTGGCAAGAGCTGGCGCATTGGATCTGAGACCGTAACTGTGCAGGAGGGCGCAGGAAAGTGCGGAAGAGCGCAGTAAGGCACTGTGAAGTTTTGTGCACTCTCCCTAGAATGCGCCGAAGCGTGTGACTGGTTGCGCAAGGGCGGGTGCACTGGCGCGTGCATGAGAGTACAGTACTACGTGGAGACTGCTGGCCCGAGCGTGCGGAAGACCATCGGCGCCCGCGCGCAAGACTATCATTGGGCGCGCCCGCGAGGAAGGCCATCGAGCGCTTGCGCGGGTGATCATTGGCGCTCAAGCACAGAAGACCGTTGGCACGGGAGCGCGCGGAACTGTCGGAGCGCGCACGCAGAAGACAGTTGGCGCGCACGAGCGCAGGAGACCGTCGGTGCATGCACGGAAGACTGTTGGCACGCGCGCATGGGAGACTGTTAGCGCGCACGCATGGGAGACTGTTGGCGCGCGCACGCATGGGAGACTGTTGGCGCGCGCACGCATGGGAGACTGTTGGCGCGCGCACGCATGGGAGACTGTTGGCGCGCGCACGCATGGGAGACTGTTGGCGCGCGCACGCATGGGAGACTGCTGGCGCGCGGGCACGGGAGACTGCTGGCGCGCGGGCACGGGAGACTGCTGGCGCGCGCTCACGGGAGACTGTTGGCGCGCGCGCACGGGAGACTGTTGGCGCGCGCACGGGAGACTGTTGGCGCGCGCACGGGAGACTGTTGGTGCGCGCGCACGGGAGACTATTGGCGCGCGCGCACGGGAGACTATTGGCGCACGCTCACGGGAGACTGTTGGCGCGCGCGCACGGGAGACTGTTGGCGCGCGCGCACGGGAGACTGTTGGCGCGCGCGAAGGTAGCGCTAGTAGGTTGGCAGGTCAGCTGGCAAGACGACCAGAAACTGGGATGAGCCCTTTGGAAGAGCAAACATCCATGATGGAGACCATAAAGGTCCACGGAAGAGACCAGGACCGAAGTCCAAGGACTAACAGCGGCGTAAGGTTGCGTTGGTAGATCGGTAGGTCAGCTGGCAGGACGATCATGAACTGAGATGTGCCCTTTGGAAGGGCGAGCATCCACCGATGGGGACCGTAAAAAGGTTCGCATTAGAGTCCAGGACCTAAGTCCAAAGGACTATCAGTGGCGTAAGGATGTGTTGGTAGATCGGCAGGTCAGCTGGTAGGACGATCAGGAACTGGGATGTGCCCTTTGGAAGGGCAACCATGAAAGGTCCATAGAAGAGTCCAGGACCAAAGTCCACAAACTAAGTTGCAGCGCAAGGTTGCGCTGGTAGGTCTGCTGGTAGGATGATCAGGAACTGATGAGCAGTGTGATCCTCTGAAGAGGTGTCTCTATGAGTGGCCTCTCTCGCGAACGGGAGAGGTGAACACTTCGTAGAAGAGACTTGAAGGCGCCCATGAGGGCCGGTGGATCAGTAAGCTGACCTTTAACAGTAGCGATCCTCCGAAGAGGAGTCTCTATGAGTGGCCTCTCTCGCAAACGAGAGAGGTAAGCACTTCATAGAAGACACTTGCCAAGACCGTGCTCCGTCCCTGAAGGAAGAGAAACTCAGTAAGGGGGGAGAGAAGTCTGGGCAAAGGCAGTAAAAGCAGTTGGAGATGATGAATTTATTAAGATGTTGGAAGTTCTCCCTCGGAAGGGAGAAACCACCTCACACCTGGGGAGGAATCTTTCACTCGGAAGGGAAGTTGTCAAACCCCTGGAGGCGAACCTCCTTTAGCGTTCTAAGATGATCTGAAGTGCTGGTTCATGTCACGGGAGTACTTCTAAGAGAAGGCATGACGCCCATGACGACGTCCTCTGAGGGACAGCAGTGACAGCAGATTCCAAAGGCATGAACAGAACAGCTCTGCTTCGTCGGCACTCTTAGTCAAACGAAGAAAAACTGCATAGTTAACTGGGAAAAAATAAAATTAATTATTTAACAGGAATTCCCTAGGGAGGAACTCCGAAGAATAAACCCCGAGGGAACAGCATAAAAATAAGTATTGCGCCCTTCCTTCCCCAGTCGACATCCACGGGAGAAGGGGGGAGCGGAGTAACTGTAATAAAAATAGAATTACAATTATTTAAATCTGCTAAGAATATTCACTAATAAATAGAACCACTGATCCTCCGAAGGGAAGTGTTCCCTACGGAGAAAAGCTGAAAAGTTGAAATTACACTTAGAATTTCACTAAAAATAATTGAGACAAACCATCGAAAGAGTAACCTAACCCGCGGACGGGAAAGGAGCTTCCCCACTAGTAAACTGTTGTTGATAAGGTGAACGACCTTGAGAAGAGAAAGACAGTAGTCAATCTCTGAGAGGCCACATTCCCTTCGCTCAGAAATCAACGTTTCCCGTAGGAAAAGGGAAAAGGCAAAGACAATAGTTGAATGAAGCGGGCCCAGACGATGACGATTCCCATGCGGCCGCCGAGTTAACGGTTATATGCCGACGGGAAGACCGATGGACCAGAGAGGGAGAGGTCGTTCCTCACGAAGTGGAACTGTGCTGGCCTTGCTAGTCTACGCAAGTGTCGCTGTCGTATATGTATCACAAACACAGCACAAACACTGAAAAGGAAACTTATCACATTTCTATACACATATATACATAAACATTAAGAATGTTTTCGTATATATACATGTACCTGTATAAGAAAAAGTATGTTAAAAGACAAAAATTAATGGCAGTCCAGAATAGGCGAGGAGGGAGAGAGGAAACAACCGCTCTCCATCCGAGCCAAATGTAAAGTGACTAAATCACAGGTGTGTGAACGGGAGTGGTAGCAAGCTAAACACCCCCCCCTACCCCCGCTAACTAGGGGTGTGGGTAGTTAACCCCCACTAAAATTTTAATGGCTCGTCATTTCAGCTCCGCCTAAATTATTACCCCTAATAAATAGCGTGGTTTGTATTCCAGTTACGAAACAAATTTTCTTTCGACAATATTCAGGGTGAAACTGAAGCCCGATGGAGAAAAAATGGCTTATGTAAAACAGTGTCTGAGGATTTATGAATAGATATTTGGATGCCTTTAAATGGTTAAAAAGGCCAGCTAATACTCAAGTCCTTCAATAAACAGAATGCTGCCGAAGGGAAGTGAAAGCAATGCATGCACAGTAACCACAAAATCATTCTCGCAAAAATAAACAATGGACTTAAAAAATTAAATGGTGTTCACATTTTGGTTGATTGATACATAAATTAGAAGAGAAACCATTAGAGGAATGTGATATGAATTACAGATAATTATGGTACTTTAATAACAACCCATAAAGATGGCATATGGAGAACATCTATGTGCCACTTGCCAGAACAGAGGAGCAGTACGATTGTTTATTTGCTTCCATTTCACTTTGTACCAAATTGCTATGCAGTTCACTACTACAAGCAAGTAACTTATAGATACCATAGAAAATGGCTGTTATTAGTAAACAAATCCATTAGAATTGAGAGCCCATCCTATATTATGTTTATATGAGGCAGGCTGTGAATTAACATTGAATATCAACAAACATGGAACTTGCCGTATAGTGGTACAAGGTTACGAGCATAACTGATGTGCATCAGCATTATGAACAGAGTCGAAACTTGGCATGAAAATATAAATGAGAAAAAAAGTCACAAAAGTATACAGGATACCATAATTTTTTCTATTAGTAGGTTAGTTAATGAACTAACACTAATCATTCACAACCGGACCTTGGTCCGCTGTGGCTCACTTTGCTCGCAATTAAACATTATATTATTGCTCCTCTGTTCTGGCACGTGGTATATGTTACGCTATACATGTTAGCTGAGTGGGCAAGTATTTTGCTGGACAAAAATTCAGTGTCCCAACAACCTACAGTATATACGGTAAAATTACAGAACACAGAATTACATTTATAATGGTAAAAACAACTAAACCTACCGTTAATATTGCGCTTTCAACGAATTTGACCTTTATTTCCACCGGAAATGAACAGTTCTCCCATTATCCACCCCCTTCCCAATGGACATGGGCGGGAACCTGAAAAGTCATTATTTAACACTTTTGACATTTGTAAAGGCCACTTAACTTAACAAACCCACCTAACCTAACCTAGTAGCTCCAGGTCATAGACCTAACCGGGAGGCAGGACTCACAGACAACCCTTCCCAGGTCACAGACCTAGCCAGGGGCAAGCCACCCAGACGCCCCTTTCCAGGTCACTAAACCTAGGGGGGTCAAGCCCACCCCAGAACCGCCTACCCAGGTCACAAACTCTAAGTCTGAAATAATTCCTTTCCTTATATGATTGACACCTACTGTACATCTCTTTTTTTTTTTTTTTTTTTTGTCTTACCAAGCTTCACAGCCAAGTTACAATAAAAAATGTGTTGGTCATCCCTAACAGATAACTCAGGATTGCACTAAGGGCACTTTAAAGTTTGAGGGATAACACAATGACATTTTAATAAGGTGTTCACTACAATAGGTGTAAGCCTACCAAAAAAGTCACCATTGAAACTACACTATAGCATCCATATAACTATAAGGGCAGCCATTACGCTTCATTTCGTTAGGTTCCACAATACCCAACCAACAAGTAATGGAATAATAAAGGGACTGAGGAGTCCTCTTAAGAAAACGGGGCATGTCAAAAAACGGCCAACGTCACAATCAAGCATAAAAACATATGGTAGGGGAAGGTAGGAAGAGGAGCTATGTACAATCGAATGAACAGGTGTAATCCATTGGCAGAAATGATGTGAAAGTAGGGCTAATGCGCAGGAAATGTTATTTTTATTAGTAAAATAAATTTTTGAATATACTTACCCGATAATCATGTAGCTGTCAACTCCGTTGCCCGACAGAATTCTACGGGAGGGATACGCCAGCTATCACAATACTAGAAGGGGGTGTACTCACCAGCGCCACCTGTGGCCAGGTACTACAGTACTTCTTGTTGACACCTCCTCAATTTTTCCTCGGTCCACTGGTTCTCTATGGGGAGGAAGGGAGGGTCAATTAAATCATGATTATCGGGTAAGTATATTCAAAAATTTATTTTACTAATAAAAATAACATTTTTCAATATTAAACTTACCCGATAATCATGTAGCTGATTCACACCCAGGGGGGTGGGTGAAAACCAGTGTACAAGATTAAAGGATAGCTAAGTATCCCGTATTTCATATAATCAGTTATCTCAAAATAACAATGAAATAATAAGTACCTGGTAAGGAAGTCGACTTGAACCGTTACTCTGCCTTTTTTAAGTTCGTCTTCCTTACTGAGCGCAGCGTTCCTCTTAGGAGGCTGAATCAACTCTAAGGTGCTAAAGTACATAGGGCTGCAACCCCTACTAAAGGACCTCTACACAACCTCTAACCCAGGCGCTTCTCAAGAATGAATTGACCACCCGCCAAATCAAAAGGATGCGGAAGGCTTCTTAGCCTACCGTAACAACCATAAAAACAACAATAAAAGCATTCAAGAGAAAGGTTAAAAAAGGTTATGGGATTAAGGGAATGTAGTGGCTGAGCCCTCACCTACTACTGCACTCGCTGCTACGAATGGTCCCAGGGTGTAGCAGTTCTCGTAAAGAGACTGGACATCTTTAAGATAAAATGATGCAAACACTGACTTGCTCCTCCAATAGGTTGCATCCATTATGCTCTGCAGAGAACGGTTTTTATTAAAGGCCATCGAAGTAGCTACGGCTCTCACTTCGTGGGTCCTTACCTTCAGCAAAGCAAGGTCTTCCTCCTTCAAGTGAGAATGGGCTTCTCTAATCAGAAGCCTTATATAATACGAAACCCCGTTTTTGGACATGGGCCTCGAAGGTTTCTTGATTGCACACCATAAGGCTTCTGACTGTCCTCGAATAGGTTTTGACCTATTAAGATAATATTTCAGAGCTCTGACAGGGCAAAGAACTCTTTCTAGCTCATTACCTACCATGTTGGAGAGGCTAGGAATTTCAAACGATCTAGGCCAAGGACGTGAAGGAAGTTCATTCTTAGCTAAGAATCCGAGCTGTAAAGAACATGTTGCAGATTCGGAAGTGAACCCAATGTTCTTGCTGAAGGCATGAACCTCACTGACTCTTTTAGCTGTTGCAAGGCAGACGAGAAAAAGTGTCTTAAGGGTAAGGTCCTTGAAGGAAGCTGACTGGAGAGGTTCGAACCTAGGCGACATAAGGAACCTTAAGACTACGTCTAGATTCCAGCCTGGAGTGGGTAGACGACGTTCTTTAGAAGTCTCAAAAGACTTAAGGATGTCTTGAAGGTCCTTGTTGGAAGAAAGGTCCAAACCTCTGTGGCGGAGAACCGAAGCCAACATACTCCTGTACCCTTTAATCGTAGGAGCTGAAAGGGATCTCTCATTCCTAAGATGTAATAGGAAGTCAGCTATTTGGGTCACAGAGGTATTGGTAGAGGAAACTGCATTGGCTCTACACCAGTTCCGGAAGACTTCCCACTTGGATTGGTAGACTCTACGAGTGGATACCTTCCTTGCTCTGGCAATCGCACTGGCTGCCTCCTTCGAAAAGCCTCTAGCTCTAGCGAATCTTTCGACAGTCTGAAGGCAGTCAGCCGAAGAGCGTGGAGGTTTGGGTGCAACCTGTCTACGTGAGGTTGACGTAGAAGGTCCACTCTTAGAGGGAGAGTCCTGGGGACGTCGACCAGCCATTGTAGTACCTCTGTGAACCATTCTCTTGCAGGCCAAAGGGGAGCAACCAGCGTCAGCTGTGTCCCTTCGTGCGAGATGAACTTCTGAAGGACTTTGTTTATGATCTTGAACGGTGGGAATGCGTAAAGGTCGAGATGGGACCAGTTCAGCAGAAAAGCATCCACATGAACTGCTGCTGGGTCTGGAACTGGGGAACAGTACAAAGGAAGTCTCTTGGTCATGGAGGTGGCAAAAAGATCTATTGTCGGCTGACCCCACAAGGTCCAAAGTCTGTTGCACACGCTCTTGTGGAGGGTCCATTCCGTGGGGATGACCTGATCCCTTCTGCTTAGGCGATCTGCTGAGACGTTCATGTTGCCCTGAATGAACCTCGTAACTAGGGTGAGGTTTAGACTTCTTGACCAAATGAGGAGGTCCCTTGCTATCTCGTATAGGCTCCTCGAATGGGTCCCTCCTTGCTTGGAGATGTAAGCCAAGGCTGTGGTGTTGTCGGAGTTCACCTCCACCACCTTGCCTAGCAGGAGGGACTTGAAGTTCAATAGGGCTAAATGAACTGCTAGTAGCTCCTTGCAGTTGATGTGGAGCGTTTCCTGTTCCTCGTTCCACGTTCCCGAGCACTCCTGTCCGTTCAAGGTCGCGCCCCAGCCCGAGTCCGATGCATCCGAGAAGAGATGAAGATTGGGGGTCTGAATCGCCAACGATAGGCCCTCCCTGAGAAGGAGATTGGTCTTCCACCACAAGAGAGTGGTCTTCATCTCTTTGGTGACGGGGATAGAGACTGCTTCGAGCGTCAAACCCTTGTCCCAATGAGCTGCTAGATGGAATTGGAGAGGGCGGAGGTGGAGTCTTCCTAGCTCGACGAACAGGGCCAACGAAGAAAGGGTCCCTGTGAGACTCATCCACTGTCTCACCGAGCAACTGCTCCTCTTCAGCATGCTCAGGATGCAATCTAGGGCTTGGCTTATCCTTGGGGCCGATGGAAAAGCCCAAAAATCCTGACTCCGAATCTCCATTCCCAGGTACACAATGGATTGGGAGGGAATGAGCTGGGACTTTTCTAAATTGACTAACAGACCCAGTTCTTTGATCAAGTCCAAAGTCCAGTTGAGACTCTCCAGACAGCGACGACTCGTGGAGGCTCTCAACAGCCAGTCGTCTAGATAAAGGGAGGCTCTGATGTCCGATAAGTGGAGGAATTTTGCTATATTCCTCATCAGATGCGTAAACACCATAGGAGCTGTGCGTAAACACCATAGGAGCTGTGCTTAGGCCAAAACACAGGGCTTGGAATTGGTAGACAACCTTTCCAAAAACGAATCTCGGGAAAGGTTGGGAGTCTGGATGAATAGGAACGTGAAAGTAAGCATCTTTCAGGTCCAACGAGACCATCCAGTCCTCCTGCCTGACCGCTGCTAGGACCGACTTCGTCGTCTCCATAGTGAACGTCTGCTTGGTGACATAAGCATTGAGCGCGCTGACGTCCAGCACCGGTCTCCAACCTCCTGTCTTCTTGGCCACCAGAAAGAGACGGTTGTAGAAGCCCGGGGATTGATGGTCCCGGACTATAACCACTGCCTTCTTCTGTAACAGGAGCGACACCTCCTGGTGCAACGCTAGCCTCTTGTCCTTTTCCTTGTAGTTGGGAGAGAGGTTGATGGGAGATGTGGTCAGAGGGGGTTTGCGGCAGAATGGTATCCTGTAACCCTCCCTCAGCCAACTGACAGACTGGGCGTCTGCACCTCTCTTTTCCCAGGCTTGCCAGAAGATCTTGAGTCTGGCTCCTACTGCTGTCTGGAGAGGAGGAGAGTCAGTTTTTGCCTTTAGAAGCCTTGGAACCTTTCCTAGACTTGCTCCTGGAAGAGTCTGGACGGGAGCTTCCTCGGCTGGGGGCTCTACCACGAAAGGGCGGAATAAACCTCGTAGCAGGAGTATCAGCCACTGGGGTGCGATAAGTCCTGGGGACTGAGGGAGCAACCTTAGTCTTTCGAGCTGATGAGGCCACAAGATGATGGGTGTCCTTTTGAATCAGGGCCGCAGACAAGTCCTTAACAAGCTCTTCGGGAAACAGGAACTTAGAGAGCGGAGCGAAAAGGAGTTGAGACCTTTGACAAGGTGTGATGCTGGAGGAAAGGAAGGTACAAAGCTGCTCCCTTTTCTTAAGCACTCCTGACACAAACATTGAAGCAAGCTCGCCAGATCCATCCCTAATAGCTTTATCCATGCAGGACATTAAGAGCATGGCTGAGTCCTTGTCCGCAGGGGAGGTCTTCTTGCTAAGGGCCCCCAGGCACCAGTCTAGGAAATTGAACATCTCAAAGGCTCGAAATACACCCTTTAGGAAGTGATCTAGATCGGAGAAGGTCCAGCAAACCTTAGAGCGCCTCATTGCTGTTCTACGAGGAGAGTCTACCAAACTTGAGAAGTCAGCCTGGGCAGAGGCAGGTACTCCCAAGCCTGGTTCCTCTCCTGTGGCATACCAAACGCCCGCTTTAGAAGTGAGCTTAGTCGGAGGAAACATAAAGGAAGTCTTTCCTAGTTGCTGCTTAGACTGCAACCACTCCCCTAAAATTCTTAAAGCTCTCTTAGAGGACCTTGCAAAGACGAGCTTAGTATAAGTTGACTTGGCTGGCTGCATGCCCAGCGAAAACTCAGATGGCGGAGAGCGGGGGGTAGCAGAGACAAAATGGTCTGGGTATACCTCTCTGAAAAGAGCCAAGACCTTACGAAAGTCAATAGGAGGCGGAGAAGACTTGGATTCATCCACGTCTGATGAGGGATCCAGGTGTGCAGCCTCATCATCAGAAACCTCATCACCAGAGTGTAGCGAAGTGAGAGGTAAGGTATGCTGAACAGCAGAATCTGCACGAGCGGGAGCAAAAACGCTTGTGGTTTCATCCGCAAGTCTCTGCTGCTGAGGCAAAACCTGAGGTTCAGGCTGCAAAGGCTGGTCAAAAGGAGTAGCAGAAGGAAGGCGCATGGGTGGAGGAGGCTGACTCCTGGCATGAGTGTCTTGCCTCAAGGGTTGCGCTTGCTGTAAGGTGAGCGGATGCGCAGTAGCAGGTTCCTGAGGAACGAGTTGAGGTTCCTGAGGTGTGAGCTGCGAGAGTTGGGGTAGTGGCTGCGCAGAACGCATTACTTGTCTCGCGAGTTGAGGTTCCTGAGGCGCAAGGCTAAGGTGTTGAGGCTCTCGCCTTGAGGAGGGTTGAGGTCGCTGCAGCGAGAGCTGAGGTGTCTGCCTCATGGATGGGAGAGGTTGTTGTACCTCAAGAGAGTGTTGCCTCACAGGTGGAACCGCAAGTGGAAGCGGAGGAAGTAAGGTATAAGCTTCCTGTTCCCATTGCTGAGGTTGCCTTAAGGAAGGCGGAGGTAGCTGCACACCACTGGAAACTGGTAACTCAGTACGTGGTAAGGTATCCTGAGGAGCCTCAACATCGTACGCCTGGCAGACAGGACTGCGGTTAGGCGGAGCGATCGCAGGAGGAGGTGTAACCTTCTCAGCCTGACACTCACGCATCAAGACCGCAAGTTGTGACTGCATGGACTGCAGTAGAGTCAACTTGGGGTCGGCAGACACTAAGGTCTGCTGAGGCAAAGCCTTAACAGAAGAGATCTGTTGCGGCAGCACCTTACTCCTCTTAGGAGGAGTTCCTTCAACTGATGACTGCGGCGAGTCAGAGCTGATCCAATGACTGCAGCCAGGTTGTAGAGCTCTTGAGGTCTGGACTCTGCGTTTGAGAGGTCTTGAGACCTGAGTCCAACGTTTCCTCCCTGACAATTCTTCAGCAGACGAGTAAAAGACGGGCTCAATCGTCTGCGGGTGGGAGTGACGGTTTCTGGAAGACACGCCCGCAACCACCGAGGATACTTCTGTGCGCCGATCAAGGCCTGCTGAACCCTTTTGCCCTTCGACATTGCTTCTCCCCTGGGCTTGGGAGCTTGCAAGAGGTCCCGGACTGGGAGGACGACTGGCACGCACAGAAGTACCCTCACGCACCACACTGACACTGACACTAGCACTTGGCACTGCACTGACACTAGCACTCGTCACAGCACTGGCACTATTACCACCCACTGCACTCTTGACCTTAAGTTCCTTGACTTCGGCCATAAGAGACTTATGATCACTAACCACCGATTCCACTTTGTCACCTAAAGCCTGAATGGCACGCAAAACAACAGACATATCAGGTTGAGGGCAAATAGTAGGTTCGGGGGTAGCCACTACAGGGGGAGGAAAAGGTAGGGGATCATGAGGTGAGGAAAAAAGTGAAGAGCGAGAAGAACTCCTCCTAACTCTCTCTCTCTCTAACTTGGTTGAATATTTAAGAAATCGGACAAAATCAAGTTCCGAAAGTCGGGCGCATTCCTCACATCGATCTTCCAACTGACAGGGTCTTTCCCTACAGTCAGAACAAGCGGTGTGAGGATCTACCGAGGCCTTCGGAATACGCCTATTACAAGACCTACATCGTCTATGGGGTGGGGCTTGTGAAATGTCAGACATCTTGAATCAAAGAGTTAGCCAAGTGGGGATTCCAAATCAAGCAAAAAGATCGTTAACCATTAATCAGAACTAAATAATAGCTATCTAAGCTAATATAGAAGTTTTCCAGTAAAGCGACAGCCGAAATCTGAGAGAAATACTTCACCAAAAGCCGTGAAAATACTCCAAGATCATAAGCGTATCCCAGAACGTCTTGCCGGAAGCACGACAGAGGAAAAATTGAGGAGGTGTCAACAAGAAGTACTGTAGTACCTGGCCACAGGTGGCGCTGGTGAGTACACCCCCTTCTAGTATTGTGATAGCTGGCGTATCCCTCCCGTAGAATTCTGTCGGGCAACGGAGTTGACAGCTACATGATTATCGGGTAAGTTTAATATTGAAAATTATAAAGTTCTTAATACGCAACTAGGTATGTCCAAATGTACGAACAGGAGCGGATACGTGAGGTTTGTAAAATGTAAACAAGAGAATGAAATAAAGGTAAATTTTTAGTTTCAGCCAAATTTGGAAAAATGCAATAAAAATATATTTGTTGCATCAGAAATAGTGTGGTTTCAATGAATTTAACGTTTATTTTGACTGCAAACCAACCGATTTAGAGATTTACTATGTATACCCTAGTTCATCCCACCAATTATGGGGGACACCCTTTGGGAACCGGGGTTTTGGGTGGGGGAAGGGGGGGAGGGTGTTGGGGCATTGAATGATATTTGCAATAAATGAATAATTAATGTTCCAGCACCCCTCCCCCATACCCCTAACTAGGCCTACCGGGGGGAGGGGGGTAGGGCCCCCCAGCGACTCCCCCTTAAAGCCACAGTAATTTTCAGGGCACCACAGAACCTAACAAACCCACCTAACCTAACCTAGGGGCCCTGTACCCCTACCGGGGGGGGGGCTTCGCCCCCCCTGCGACCCCCCCTTATGGCCACAGTAATTTTCAAGGCACCACAGAACCTAACAAACCCACCTAACCTAACCTAGGGGCCCTGTACCCCTACCGGGGGGGGCTTCGCCCCCCCTGCAACCCCCCCCCCCCTTATGGCCACAGTAATTTTCAAGGCACCACAGAACCTAACAAACCCACCTAACCTAACCTAGGGGCCCTGTACCCCTACCGGGGGGGGGCTTCGCCCCCCCTGCGACCCCCCCTTAAGGCCACAGTAATTTTCAGGGCACCACAGAACCTAACAAACCCACCTAACCTAACCTAGGGGCCCTGTACCCCTACTGGGGGGGGGGCTTCGCCCCCCCTGCGACCCCCCCTTTAACCAGGGGTAAATTTGAATATATATATTTTGTTAAATCACTTCTTACCTTAAACGGAAGATGACGATGAAGATGTGGAAGGTTGTGGTTGACCCTCCTTTACAGATTTGGTACAATACCACACATGTCTATCCTCACGAAAATGTAAAGCCGAATCACATTTACCACACTGGACACTTAAAGGTAATACGGAATGCTCCCTTAGAAAACGATTCACTACTTCAGGAGTTCCATTATAATTCCCATGAAATCTGCCGATCACATCAAAATAGGAATAACGACATATTTCACACAACCGTACCGGAGGATCCATGACAGTCAAGTGACGTGTGATGAAAATATAGAAACCGGAACTTTTGAAAACCGAAAACAAACGACAATCACGGGTTTCTCCCATAATGAAATAGGGAAAAAAACAAAATACTATCGTTTACAATGTTATATTGCACGAAAAACAGATCCTTGAAACAAGACTGAGAGACCAATGAATCGTCCAATAATAACCCTTGAAAAGAACCCAGTAGTATTTAGATTGGAGGAGCGACATTAGTGGGAGGAGCAAATGCGCATTCAAGCAAATATTGTCACATTGCGCAATGGGGAGGAGCCAAGTAAGATGAAAACAGATATACAAACGAACAAGAGCTACCTTGCGTGCCCATGGAAAGATATACACTAAACTTAGAAAAAGTCAAGACCTTCAATTCCTGAAATATTTTTTTTCTCTGTAAGTATGCATTAGCAACAATAATGTATTGAGAAGAAGTGTTTTGTTATCACGGTTTACTAGGAAAATATATTAATATAATACATTTCCCAATTTGGTTGAATCCAAAACTTTACCGAAATAAATATTTCAGGGGAATGGGATGCCAATATTTTGTGTACATTTTCGTGGATTTATTATGCCTCCCTAAAATATTACTATTTCCCCACCCAAACACCACTGATCCCACAAGGTAGCCCTCATTAACATAAGATATATAGGGTATATCTTATGAAATATTTATTTGCGATGGAAATAAAGGTCTTTTTAGAAGAAAACGGGAGTTTTTCTATACAAAACAACAGTCCTTTATCAGTAAAGCTTCTTCCGCGCTTTCCTATAGTAATACACAGAGAGACTTGGGACGAAGTAACCTGTTACAATCTATTTGTGAGTGAAATGAGCCCTGGCATAGCGAAAACCACTTGCGGGACCTTATATGAATTATAGGAAATATTCATATTTTTATTTCCCATCACGTAAATTAACCAAACATTTTATCAACTGGTTCTCTTGTGTTTATTTTCCATTTCTGACTATTGTTATTGCTGCAAATCACATTATTTTTGGGGAGGTTTCCCACCCGAAATAGATTTCCCACATGGATTCCTCTAATTGTTGTTATAATGGCATAGGAAAACTCATGAGCGAGTTGTTTACCACAAGATTCATTGTCAGCAATGGATAAAACATAAGATTAACCCATGGCAATAACAATATCGTTTTAAAATTCGAAATAAAATTAATAGTTAACTTACTGTAACATTCGAAATAAAATAGTTTACTGTAGAAAGGAAAACACTCCATTAAAGTATTCTCTAAACCAAAGGCCTCTAAATTGTTTTACAGTTCTATAGCTTATTAAAACTGATATCCGTAACACATAAGACTTGGACTTTGGAAGAACAAAGTTATGCCATTGGTCAAAATCTCGAAAATCTCTTCGCCTATGATTACAGACTCAAAAAACGTAGTAGCCCTACCAACAGGCAATCTGCATGTCTACTCATTATTCTATCATTTTAATGACTAAAGATACTGAAATATACTTAACCTGGTATCTATAATAATGTTAAAAAACCTTTGGAAATATGTGGAAGGTTTAATTACCAAAAAATGTTGTAAACAAAGAGTCGAATGGCCATTTTCGTCCTCCACCAAGACCACCCAGTAGTGTAATGACACACTCGACTGCGGAACAATACATTTAGCAGGAATATTGGAATGTGGAAACAATTCTTTTTTCTTATTTATTCATTATCTAGTCCTGTCTTGCTTTTGAATACTGTTATAAAAAGATAGAACGAAAAACTCTATATCAAATAAATACTTACCTCCTATGGTTTTACGGTAGGAGGGAAGAAATACCATGAACTACTTTTCTGACTTTTTTCTCAGACTTTTTTTTTTTATCGGAATTTCATACAAGCAAACAATTATATGGACATCATCATATAGAATGCACCTAATTATATTTTTCTTACATACGCAGATCACATACACATAAAAACACACATACACACCCACAGACAGACAGACAGACAGACACACACACACACACACACATATATATATATATATATATATATATATATATATATATATATATATATATATATATATATATATATATATATATATATATATATCTTTTACCTGCCCTTTAAAGGTAAAAAATACAGCAAATACCTACTACTCTTTTTCATTTCCAGCTACTTTTTTTCTTTTTTTAAAGTGGAGAGTCATTTTCAAAATTTTACATGAATCGTATACTGAAAATTTAGTAATTATTTTATTTCCATTCATAGGTGACTGTTTATTTTTGGGAACTAGTGAGAAAATTGTTAAACCCCAGGAGGGTAATATGGGGAATTGGTTTATAATTCAAGTTTAGGTTAGGATAGGTTAAGTATCTATTTAAAAGCTCAAGATAGATACGACTGGCGAAATCGAACCGAGGCCCTTTGCGTCAATAGGCGTATGAGGAGATGATGATGATTTTGGATGAGGTAGTCAAAGGAATCCAAAATAAGATTTTAATGGAGAATATCTTTACTATTCTCTAATTCTAGTTACTAATATCTAGAAAATTCATCAGGATTGAGATATAGCAACCAAGGAACAGGCATGGAAGTTCAGACAGTCCCACCTGAAGTACTTTAATGAAATAAGAAGTACTGAAATCGACTGATTCTTCGATATCTGTGCTACTCCCACTCATAAAAAAAGCTTACTCTTTGCCAGATTTCACCAATATCTTCTCTTTTTTATATCAATTATCAATATACTAATTTAAATAAAAGCATAGATTAGAAACACTGTTTTGACGCTGTTACTGTTTTTAGAATGATATATTGTTAATTTATTCTCATCATTCATTTATTTCCTTATTTCCTTTCCTCACTAGGCTATTTTTCCCTGTTGGAGCCCTTGGGCTTATAGCATCTTGCTTTTCCAACTAGGGTTGTAGCTTGGCTAATAATAATAATAATAATAATAATAATAATAATAATAATAATAATAATAATAATAATAATAATAATAACAAGGGAAAATGAAAAATAGCCGACGCTTACATCAATAATTTTCCCTCCACTAACAATCAAAGGTTATTTCCTCAGCCTCAGATCCTATAAATCCCCTCAATTCCCCTCTTAATTAAATCAGAAACTGTAGATCAACCGTAAATCTCTCTAGATCACGCCAGAAGCCATTCAGCGCTCTCAATTATGGCTAAAATCCTTATTAACTGACAGACAGGGGACGCTTCGATATTGCTCGCTCGATGCAAGTTGAAATTTAGGATTGTGGCGCAAGGTTCCTTTTTTAATCGAGAATATATTCGCATTTTGTTATAGATTTGACTAACTATTATTATTATTATTACTATCCAAGCTACAACCCTAATTGGAAAAGTAAGATGCTATGAGCCCAGGGGCTCCAATAGGGAAAAATAGCCCAGTGAGGAAAGGAAATAAGGAAATAAACAAATGAAGAGAACAAATTAACAATAAATCATTCTAAAAAAAAGTAACAATGTCAAAACATATATGTCATACATAAACTATTAACAACGTCAAAAACAAATATGTCATATATAAACTATAAAAAGACTCATGTCCGCCAGGTCAACAAAAAAGCCTTGCACTTATGGAATATTCAAAACAGCAGTTGTCCAGGCTAGCATAGGATTAAAGGTGGCTCATGAATGGAGAAGCAAGGAACATTGGCATGCCCTAGTTAGCAGGACAATGCCCTAGAGACTGGCCATGTATACATATGATCGACCCCCAACCCCCTCTTCATTCAAGCTTGGACCAGGGAAGACCAAGCAATGGCTGCTGATGACTCAGCGGGTAGACCTATAGGCTCCCCCAAACACCCCCCCCCCCCACACACACAATACCCTCCTTAGTTCACAAGGATGGTGAGGTTGCAGACACTACAAGAAACTATCGAGTTTCTGAGGGACTCGAACCCCAGTCCGGCAAAAGGCCAGGCAATTAATGAAAATGTAGGTATATCTGTTCGTAATTTCAGTTTATTGTCACACTGTTGTGGTCTTATTTCATCAACTGATACAGCATTAAAAAAAAAAAAAAAAGTGTTTTTTTACAATAAAACTAATTCATTCCGATTTTTGCTGTTGATTACTTGCTTTCCCAGTTTAAACTTTTACTACTAAAGCGCTGAAAATCATTTGATGGTGATGTTTTAAATAATCATTAATCAATGTGTAATTATTTAAAGTTCAATTCCTGGTTAAATTATAATGTTGTGCCTGAGCAGGGGCGTAACTAGGTGAGAATGGGCCCGTGGCATTTTCTTACAGTGGGCCCCCCCACAAAAAAAAAAAAAAAAATATATATATATATATAAATATATATATATATATATATATATATATATATATATATATATATATATATATATATATATATATATATATATAGTATGTATATATATAGTATGTATATATATATATATATATATATATATATATATATATATATATATATATATATATATACATATATATATATATATATTATGGGAGAGATAGTAGAGAGATTGATTTGATATATCGTAGAACTGGTAGGCATAAGAAATTGAAATATAATATGCAGGCATTGCAATATAATTACTAATTGATAATACATACATAGCTTAGAAAAAAACATCTAAAT
Organism: Palaemon carinicauda; assembly: GCF_036898095.1. Lineage (NCBI taxonomy): Eukaryota > Metazoa > Arthropoda > Malacostraca > Decapoda > Palaemonidae > Palaemon > Palaemon carinicauda. The sequence goes on along the minus strand of NC_090737.1, from coordinate 129,805,253 downwards.
TATATATTCTCAATAATGAATCAGATGAATACCCTTATATAGGCCTATACGGCCGTTACATTATTACATAATTACGATACCTATAAAAGGAAAATAAACACAACTTGGTCCAAAACATTTATATATACCATCATTAAATAAACAAATATACCTTATACCATCTAGAATTCTTTCTTCCTTGCTTTCATCTCTGCAAATCTGTCAATGACTTTTCTTAAGTTCAATTTGCGCGCAGTTCCTTGTTCAATTGATAGAAGAGCTAGTCCTTCTAATCTTTCCTGTGCCATTGTACTTTGCAAATAGTTTTTAACAAGCTTTAGTTTGGAGAATGAACGCTCTGCACTTGCAGTTGTGACTGGAATAGTTGAAAAACAATAGCATTGCAGTGCAAACCTCAGGGAAACTGGCTGAAATAGAATGATTTTCTATGATCGACATATTAGCAAGGTCCTTAATACTAGAAACTTTGCTTATTTCTCCCTTCAGAGCAGATGTTATGCTGAGAATTTCCTGTGTGAATGTTTCTGACACATCGTTGTGGTATTTTTTCACAAAACTAGATGCTTTTTCGTACAGCTCTGAGTCAGATAAATTTTGCAATGAGATTAGTTCCAACACTGAGAATGATGAGACAACTTCATGCAAGCCAGTAAATCGGAAGTTCAACTGAGTTGTGATGATGTCCAGGGTACGATAGTAAACAGTTACTCTACACAAACTCCCTGGATCTTCTAATCTTTGGTCTTCACAAAGCTTGCCAAAATGTCTTTTTATGGTACGAAGTCTCTTTTTCTCAAATTCTGGTCTGATTGACCACTTCTGGGCTATATCTGTTGCTTCTTTCTTTACATCCTCAAACTGATTTCTTAATCTGCACATCTCATCCATGCAAACTTTTAAGAAGTCTGCTGCCTTAGCAAGATCAACTGCATTTGATTGCAACATTTTTTATACTAAATTTATTGACTAAGATTTTGGACTGAAACGTCAAAAGGAATACAAAATTAAAATTTTCAAGACATTTCTTTAGTGCAGTGGCTTCATTGCGTTCGTCTGCCTTAGAGCTGCATAATATTATTTGTACTAGAGCTTTCTGCACATCACAGAATCGAACTTTGAGAGCAAATACCGCATCATAACGTCCAGCCCATCTAGTTGGGTTTAACTTTTTAATAGTTACCCCTTTGTGAGTGCCTGTTTCAGAAATTAAGCTAGATCATGTCCCATCTCTTGATACTCGATCCAAAAAACACGTACTCTTTGAACAATGTCATAAAACTGTGCCTTTTCTGTCACATCCTTGACAGTATCATTAATCACCAAATTTAAATTATGAGAAGCACAATGAACATAAACTGCACTGGGTTCAACATCAATTATTTTTTTTTGCACACCTTTGTATATCCCCTTCATGTTACTAGCTCCATCATATCCTTGGCCAAGACACCTCGAAATAGAAAGTCCACTTTGTTTAATTATTTGCAAAATTTGTTCTGATAGTGCAGCTCCACTTTGGGCCTCAACCTTATGAAACCCTAAAAAAGACTCATTAATTTGTAGGGCTTTTGGCTTTCCATTATCATCATATTCTATGCTACAGTAACGGTATATTTCACACATCTGATCAATTTTGGAATTATCCTGTGTTGTATCTAACATTATGCTATAAAATGGAGCTGCTTTAATGGCATAAGTAAGTTATTTTTCAGTTTCCTTTGAAAGCAACTGAATGAGTTCATTTTGTATCATTGGGCTCATATACTTTGTTTTACCTTTAGGTTTACTGATTAATTCTGAAAGAACTGGATCATATTTAGAACGCAACTCAATGATGCAAATGAAATTTCCACGTTTCCTTTCATCCTCATCATAATCACCATTTTCTGCTCGTGTTCCTTCTTTGTGTCCACAAAATGGCAAATTGCACATCGCTAATGTAAGAGTTACATTTAATAATCTGTCCAAAACCTGACGCCAGTATTTTTTCTCCTTTTGAAGATTACCTTCAAGTGCTTCACTGAAAGTTCCATGCAAGCGCCATTGTTCATACACTAGGCATGAATTATAGTGAATTTAGGATGATTCGTGCCTCTTCATACCCTCACCTATGTGTTTCCAGTCACAATAGCCATCAATCCAAGTATCTTGAAATCTACTCTCCTCGATTAGCAAACAACCAACATGTGTCACAATAAGCCTTATCAAGAACAATGGAATAGCATAACCACAACCTCTCAATTTTCACACCTGATTTGGACACTGCATGATAATATTTCTCAGAGAAAGAGCAACCTTCTGCATCCTTTTTGAAAGGGCCATTACGCTTGCAATGTCCATTTGTAATGATAAATCGTTTTGTTTGGTCCTTCAAGTTTTGTTCCATGAAATGCCCTCGGTCTGTAGGCCACAACGATGTTATTGTGTCTAATGAGAGCTCAGGCGCATGGTCTTTTGAGGTACTAGGTTTACACTCATCTTCACAGGTATTGCTTAATATAGTGTCGGAAACTAGGTCAGAATCAGGCTTGCCAACTTCGTCTAATTTCTTTTCACCTGTATCAGTTGCTGTGTTTGTTTCAACTAAACTAGTACTAGTAGTAGGCATTTCCACACTAGTGACACTACTATTAGTATTTTCTCCAGTAGCTTCTAAACTGTCATTGTCCTTTGCATTTTCGTTAATCACTTCTACTGTTGGGTAAAAGAATCCACTAATTTTTGGAAGCTTTGATGCCTTAATTTCATTTTCTTTTTTTACTTTTCCGCTTTTCACTGCCACTAAGATGTTTTTTGGGAGGCATGATATATCCGATTCACTGTAAATAAATGTCTTCTCAGTTTCTGTTAATAATCATTTACCAGTATTATATTGAGGAATATGATATTTTTTTTTCCTAAATCACTAAAGTATAACAGTAAGCAGTAGCATATTTTTTTTTATCTTCTTCTTTTTACGGCCATAGGCCCATATCCCTTGGGTCCCTTGTCTCCCTTTCTGTGACTTTACGTCCATTGGCCCCTTTAATCATTATAGGCCCTGGGCCCGTGGCAGTTTGCCACCTCTGCCACCCTATTGTTACGCCTCTGTGCCTGAGTACAAAAGAAAATTCAAGCAAAAAAAAAAAAAAATAATAAAATAAAAAAAAAAAACGAAAAGCAGAATATTTGTATTTCAAAGACTCTGGACGCCTTTCAGGTTAATTAGTAACAATATTACAACTTATTTTTGACGTAATTTTTTACCATCTCTGATTTCATTGATGTCAGCCTTCTTTATGAAGTCATTAGTGCGTTGAGGTATGACTCATATGAAATCAATACTTACATTGTCAAATACAGCTGTAATACATCTGAATAAATTTTGTGGTTCAAAGGTTCAAATGTTTTTATTTCTTTATGTTAAACAGGCTGAAATAAATCTCATTTTATAGTTTATGTATGAAAGATTTATTTTAATGTTGTTACTGTTCTTAAAACATTTTATTTTAATTGTTCATAACTTTTCATGTAGTGTAGGCTATTTATTGTCTTATTTTCTTTACTCAATGGGGTATTTTTCCCTGTTGGAGCCCTTTGGCTCTTATGGCATCCTGGTTTCCAACTTACAATTTATTCATTTCTTTATTTCCTTTGCTCACTGGGCTTTTTTTTTCCTGTTGGGGCCTTTGGGCTTATAGAATCATGGTTTTCCAATTAGGGTTGTAGCTTAGATGATAATAATATTAACAATAACAATAACAATAATAATAACAATAATGATCACAATAACAGTACTAATAATAATAAATTATAATGAATATTAATAATACCAATAACAATAACAATGACGATAATAATAATAATAATAATAATAATAATAATAATAATAATAATAATAATAATAATAATAATAAACTATAACAAATAATAATAATAATAATAATAATAATAATAATAATAATAATAATAATAATAAACTATAACAAATAATAATAATAATAATAATAATAACAACCCTTTACGTAAATTACGTGAGTTGACGATCACATAAAATAACACTAGCATTTCTATATAACTCCTAAATAAATAATGAAAGAACACTGACGGTAATAAGCTTCGACCAAATGTGTAAGAAGGAAATAATTCTCGAGTTATTTTTTTGCAAAAGACTTTTGGAGTTTCGCGTCAGACTTTACCAGCAGGAAAGTTTCTCTGAGGATTCTTTTTAAGGTCTTGCGCTCCCAAGACGTATTTATCTTCTGCAACTATTTCCTGCGTCGTTTAAAAGTTACATTCGTTCGCATTAGTCTTTTGTTTACTTCTTCATTCCGCTCGTTTTCATTCGTTTAACTGATGGTGGTACGAAGGCTTATTACACAAAGCAATGAGAGGTGTATTGTGATTTAGTTAGTGTACGTGATTCATCAAATATGATGTCTATACATATATCTAGATGAATAAACTAACATGCAAACGTATATCCCTCTCAACAGGGTATGACTATACTACTATACTCCCTCTCCCGTACATGAGGGATGAGGAGAGCTAAGCGTGACCGGTAGATATATATATATATATATATATATATATATATATATATATATATATATATATATATATATATATATATATATATATATATATATATATATATATGTATATATACATATATATATATATATATATATATATATATATATATATATATATATATATAAATATATATATATACTTCCCCCTTTAATTACTAATAAAAATCAATTAGTTTCCTAGTAACCTTAAAGAAATTTCATGAACTTTTTCACCTTTTATCTACATATAAAAGTTAATAAGCTTCCTGGTAGCTAAAAATATCCATGAACCTTTTCACCTTTTAATTACTAATCAAAATGATAAGTTTCCTGGTAGACCTAAAAAAAATTCCATGAACCTTTTCCCCCTTTAATTTCTAATAAATATTAATATTACCTACTTCCATTTGCGCATATTCAAGATCTTAGAAGGTAGCAAACCAACCAAACTTGGAATATGTTATAGATACACTAACAAGTGTTTTTTTTTCTCTCTCCTGTAATCATTACAGGTTAAAACATCGCTTCATTCTATAATAAAATTAAAAACATTCCAAATTAGGGATAAAAAAAAAGTAAATCAAAATCAGTCAAAACGTTATTACAATATTCATTATAACAATGATAATAACATTGATATCTAAACCATCATAAACTCATATCACATCGACTATATCTCCTCTCGAAGTCATATAACATCCAGAGTAAATGTTCTTCGCAAACTAGTTCCCTTTCGATGAATAGCACTATCATTTATGGTTAGGGTTACTGTAGCTTATTGCAAACGTCCGTCTCGCGATCTCCGAGTCAGGAGTTCGAGCCCCGCTCAACCTCAATAGTTTCTTGTAGTATCTGCAACTACATCATCATTGTGAGCTAGGATGGTGAGTTTTGGGAAGCCTACAGGGCTACCTTCTGAGTTATCAGCACCCATTGTATATCCCTCCCTGGTTCAAGCTTAGGTGGAAAGAGGAATTGCGCTAAGCTAATATATGCTGTGTTGTACATGCTAGAACAAGCTTCCCATGTTTGAATTTTTGTGACGTTCTTGCTCGCAAGTCGCTATATAGAGACTCAAAGAGTGTTTAATAAAGTTCAGTTGCATTCACCTTGCTTCTCAGTTATCACCTAACTGGCACCTCGCAAAATATTATCCTGCCCTTTGCCTCTGCCACTCATGAGAGACATTAAAACCTTTATGAGTTTTTAAAAAGAAAAATTCGAAAAGAAAACTGGACAATGGAATGGGTTTAGAAGTCTCCCAGAGACACAAGATGGTGACGAGGATAATAACCGTAATGGCGGGTTATGTCCTATTTTGTCTTAGGCGCTGGAGAGGAACGTCTCAATTGCCAATTACTTTTATGAGATAGTGGGTGGACAATTACAACGCAGCAGTACACATTACTCCGCAATTTACAGGCAATAACTGTCGCACAGTTCATAGCTCCTCCAATTAGGCTTGAGAGATGGCGATGTATCGGGGTAGAATTTGATGTCCTGTTACTTCCACTTATTAAAAAGATAAATCTTTATAAAATATCTTTATTATCTTTACTTACTGTAAATGTTATAGCATATCTTTTAATTAATTTTAATTAAATAACAGAACAAAACATTTAAAGGACTTTGAAGCGTGAAGTAGGAGAAGATGAATGGAAACGTATTGATTAAAAAGTTCAAGTTAGACACGACTAGCGGAATCTAACTGAGGCCCTTTGCGTCAATAGGCGTAGGAGATGATGATGATATTATTTTATAGGCAACTATATAATTACGTCATTAGAATAATTACATGAAATATGTTATTTTTCCCAATCAAAAAATAAACTCTACTCGTTTATATAAAAATTAAAAACTGGAAGATAGATGAGACAAAAAAAAAAAAATGCTGCAAAAAGATCGCGATTACTCCAGGTTTTAGTAAATTACATTATAGACAGTACCTACTGAGCCAATCTTGTAATGATGAATATAAATAACTTACTTTCATTGATATAATCATAAATTTGGGGAACCAATTTGCATAAAGGTAATATTAAGTAGAGCTGTTGAAGTCATAAATGCAGCTTTTGGAAAGAAGTTTATACCAAGACTTCATAAAGATAGTTACATTTTCATTAGCTGATGGTTGGACCTGATGGGCAAGGAACGTAGAATACACTGTTAATAATTTACCGTAAAAAAAAAAAAAAAAAAAAAAAAAAAAAACCTGGAATAAATGTTGCTAGGCATTTACCGTTTTAAAAACGGATATATTGACGTAAAGGAGTGATATTACGGTCACCAATCCGTTAAAGAGAATGACAAAGCAAGGTAAAAATTACGGTCGTGTATATTTTACTGAGATACGGATGAGAATAGTATATGTTTACGTAGGATTACCGATTAAATTATGTTTTTTAATAGTGTGGGAAGAGAGACAACAAAAATAACTATGGAAGAACTAAAACCTAAAAGAGCCTATCCATTCATATCTTAGAAACCCGTCATCTCGTTTTATCATATAGGGTGTTTTAAAGGTTTAAAGACCGCTCATGAATGGCAGAGGCAAGGGGCAATGACAATGGCCCCTTCCTCACCCAAGCTAGGACCAGGGAGGGCCAGACAATGGCTGCTGATGACTAAGCAGGTAGATATATAGACTTCCCCAAAATCCCCATCAACACGTATTATTATATAGTGTGTTGCATAGAAACCCTATTGACTCGTTCTATCATATAGAATGTTGTATAAAAACCCATATCAACTCGTTTAATTGTAAAGGGTGTTACATAAAAACCCCTATCTATTCGCTTTATCATATAGAATGTTATATAGAAACCTTTATCAATTACTTTGTTTACATAGGGTGTTGAATATCAATCCTTATCAACTTGTTTAGTCATAAAGGGTGTTTTATAGAAACACCTATGAACTCGTTTTTATCATATTAGCTGTTGGATAGAAACTTTAGAAACCATATTAACTTGTTAAATCATATGGAATGCTGTATAGAAACATCTATCAACTAGTTTTATCATATCAAAGGTTGAATAGAATATTTAGAAACCATATTAGCTTGTTTTATCATATCAAAGGTTGTATAAAAGCACTTATCAACTCGTTTTATCATATTAACTGTTGGATAAAATATTTAGAAACCTTATTAACTTGTTTTATCGTATACAGCGTTGCATAAAAACTCATATCAACTCATTTTATCATATTAACTGTTGGAAAACAGGTTTAGAAACCCATTCTAACTTTGTTTATCATATAGAGTGTTGCACAAAAACACCTTTCGACTCGTTTTATCAAATTAGCTGTTGGATAAAATGTTTAGAAACCATATTAACTTGTTATTATCTTATACAGCGTTGCATAAAAACTCTTTTCAACTCATTTTATCATACAGGGTGTTGCAATTCCATCACCATATCACCTCTGAGCGAGGACGTCTCTCTCTCTCCTTTTAGTGTTGGGTAAGGCTCGTAATACGTTCGCTATTTCACTCTTTTGCAAAAAAAAAAAAAAAAAAAAGGGGGGGGGGGGTTTATGAAATTCAGACGTTTTTCACCAGCGCGAACGAAACGTCGCCTCCTTCTTCTTGATATTTTCATCAAGATTAAAGGTTCGCATGTCATATTGCACCTCCAAAGAGAAGGAGATTGTCATCTGGATTTTGTTTCTCGAGATAGTTGGAGTGAAGTGATGCGAGGATCTTGGAAATATGGTATTAAATTTTTGAAAAAATGAAATTCCTGTATCGTGACTATATTGAAATATGAATATTTGTGACGAATGTTTTTGGATAGAGACTAATTTTTTATAGTGTTCACTGTTAATAATTTACATTAAAAAATTATAAATGCCTTGCAACATTTATTCAAGGATTTTTACCATTTTATAAACAGATATATTGACGTAAAAGAGTAATATTACGGTCACTAACCCGTAAAAGATATAAAGAAAGTAAGGTAAAATTACGGTCGCCTACATTTTACTGAGATATGGCTGAGAACAATATGTTTTTACGCAGAATTTCCGATTAAAATTACGGTTTTTAACAGTATTATTATTACTGAAATAGGAAATGAAAGGATTATAAGAAAGTTAATCATTGCATGGCGAGTTGAGTGCTATCAATTGATATAAATTATACTTGCAATTAAATTATACTTACAAAGGCAAACATTTACAACAATGGTAACTATGAAATTAAGATGAAAACAAAATAGTTAAAAATGAAAACAAATGATTAAAAATAACGGAAGTCGCCACGTTTTCTTAGAAATTATTCATTTTCGATATCGTTCAGTAATGTTTTGAGAAATGAGATTCATATTTTCCCCACACTTTCATTTCAAAAAAGACGTAGCCTCGTTCACGCAAAAAAAAAAAAAAAAAAATATACACCAACAAATTTTCGAGAACGTTCTCAATTTCTTGTTCGCTGATGAGAGAAGCCATCGACGGTAGCTCGAAGGATTTACTTAGCTTGGGAAACTTGATGGTGGCAAAGAGAGTGCTTAATGCTATTAAATTCGATATATGATCCAATATCCTTCACCTCGCATCCTTTCACGTTTATTCCGACCTACATCAGCCTTCTCCTTGCCTATCCTTACATCTTTCATCTATTCACACATCTTTTATCTGTCTTCACATATTTCATCTATTTACACATCCTTGATCTTTCCTCACATATTTCATCTATTCGCATATCTTTCATCTATCCTCACATATTTCGTTTATCCGCAAAACTTTCTTCTATCCTCACATATTTCATTTATCCGCATATCTTTCATCTATCCTCACATATTTCATTTATCCGCATATCTTTCATCTATCCTCACATATTTCATTTATCCGCATATCTTTCATCTATCCTCACGTATTTCATTTATCCGCATATCTTTCGTCTATTCTCACACGTTTCATTTATCCGCATATCTTTCATCTAATCTCACATATTTCATTTATCCGCACATCTTTCATCTATCCTCACATATTTCATTTATCCGCATATCTTTCATCTATCCACACATCTTTCATCTATCCACACATATTTTATCTATCCACATATCTTTCATCTTTCCTCTCATCTTTCATCTATCCACACATCTTTCATCTATCCTCTCCTTTTTCATCTATCTACACATCTTTCATCTATCCACACATCTTTTATTCATCCTCTTATTTTTCATCTATCCACACATATTTCATGCATCCACATCTATTTCATAAATCCACACATCTTTCATCTATCCTCTCATCTTTCATCTATCCACGCATCTTTCATCTATCCTCTCATCTTTCATCTATCCACACATCTTTCATCTATACCCACATATTTTATCTATCCTCACATATTTCATCTATCTTCCCATCTTCCATCTATTCACACATCTTTCATCTATCCTTAAATATTTAATCTATCCACACATCTTCCATCTATCCACACATCTTTCATTTATCCTCACATATTTCATCTATCCACAAATCTTTCATCTACCCTCACATATTTCATATATCCACACATCTTCATCTATCCACACATCTTTCATCCATCCACACATCTTTCTTCTATCCTCACATATTTCATCTATCCACACAACTTTCATCTATACTCACATATTTCATCTATCTATACATCTTTCATCTATCTTCACATATTTAATCTATCCTCACATATTTCATAAATCCACATATCTTTCATCTATCCACACATCTTCCATCTATCCACATATCTTTCATCTATCCACACATCTTCCATCTATCCACACATCTTCCATCTATCCACATATCTTTCATCTATCCACACATCTTCCATCTATCCACACATCTTCCATCTATTCACATATCTTTCATCTATCCAAACATCTTTTATCTATCCTCACATATTTCAACTATCACCATATCTTTCATCTATCTACATCTATTTCATCTATCCTTACATCCAATGCTGTATTAATACCAGCAGCTCTTCCTTATCGATTTTCCTGAAAATTAAGAAATAGATTTTTATCACCCGCCTTCCTCCCAGCCCCTAACCCCCCTCCCCGTCCCACCCAACGCCCCCCCCCTCTCTCTCTCTCTCTCTCTCTCTCTCTCTCTCTCTCTCTCTCTCTCTTCAATTTAATACAGGCTACCCTTGTCAGATTCATAAATCATAATCTGTAACGTCAATTTGCCCCAGTATTCGAAATCTTGATATCGGTATCACTTATGCTGGTTTTGAATTTTTTTTTTATTATCTTTTTTTTTTTTTTTTTTTTTTTTTTTTTTGCATATACGTCTGTGTTGGGGTATATTTTAAGTAAGTTTGGTTCGATATCTGGAATCTAATACACCATTTTCTGTAATTAGTCGGGATTATATATATATATATATATATATATATATATATATATATATATATATATATATATATATATATATATATATATATATATATATATATATATAGAGAGAGAGAGAGAGAGAGAGAGAGAGAGAGAGAGAGAGAGAGAGAGAGAGAGAGAGAGAGAGAGAGAGAGAGAGAGAGAGAGAGAGAGAATACCTACAATATTCCTAATTTATAGATCAAAGTATTATTTTCATCTGTACTTGTAAATCTGAAATGAAATCTAATCTAATAAAAATACTTACGTAATGATTTTTGGAAAGCTTATATTATTTCATCATTTTAAGTAGCGTTCATTAAAGAGTAACGGATAATCTTCTAATACCAGGAATTACTCATATATTTAACTGAACATTTCTCTTTGGAAAGTAATCTTCGCTTTGAACTCCGGTTTTACCGGATCACTGTTGACAAATCATCAATCTTTGTTAAGGTAATGAATAAAATGGGGTCCTTTGTTCGATTTAGAATCACTGTTGAGCTCCCCAGAATTCAAATGGTTGCGGTGGCCTATTGGAAACGTCCCTTCCGCTCAAGATCGATAGTTTCTTGTAGGATCTACATCCTGAAATTTTCATTATTATTATTATTAGCCAAGGTACAACCTTATTTGGAAAAGCAAGACGCTATAAGCCCAAGGGTTCCAACAACGAAAAATAGCCAAGTGAGGAAAGGAATCAAGGAAATAACTAAACGATATAAGAAGTATTGAAAATTGAAATAAAATATTCTAAATACACTAATAATGTTTAAACAGATCATTCATATATAGACTATAAAAAGACTTATGTCAGCCTGTTCAGCAGAAAAACATTTGCTGCAAGTTTGAGCTTTTGAAGTTTCGGGGGAGCCTAGAGGTCTACCTGTTGAGTCATTAACAGCCATTGCATGGCCTTCCTTGGTCCTAGCTCGGGTGGAGAGGGGCTTAGCGCTGATCATATGGATATATGGTCAGTCTCTAGGGCCACTGTCCCTTGCCTCTGCCATTTATGAGCGACATTTAAACCTTTAAACAGACTAAAGGAGACGTTTTTTATTTCCTTCAAAAGACATGTTATAGAAAGTCTGCAAAACTCGCTAATCAGTTTACAAAGAGAAATGAAAAAGACGACACATTTGGTGTTAGTTAATCTTGTAAAAATAAATATTATAATATACTATGGAGATTTGGGATGGTTAATAGCTCTTCTTTCTGAGTTATCAACTCCTACTGTCTGATTCCCCTTGGTCCTAGCATGGTTGCTGATTTTATATTGATATGCACGGTCTATACGACATTTAGGGACAATGCAATGACATATCCTTTGCCTTTGCCAACAACAAATGCCAATAAAAAACTTATATATATGAAATTTGGAATAAAGGGGAGTTAAGATGCTAAAA
>NC_090737.1:129782932-129785432 GCF_036898095.1 Palaemon carinicauda | reverse complement strand
ATATATATATATATATATATATATATATATATATATATATATATATATATATATATATGATAGGTGTGTGTGTCTCTTTGATACCATTTCCTTTTGGAATGCGTAAAATAATATTAAAAAGGGAATTCACTGAATATTCACCAACAGCACGTCAATCCTTATCATAACAGACCATCTATCCCGAATTTTGCGTTTTAGTTTTCCTTATCTTCAAGATTTTATTTCATAAAATACTAAATTTCCATTGAAGTAAAACCCACTGGCTTAGAGAGAGAGAGAGAGAGAGAGAGAGAGAGAGAGAGAGAGAGAGAGAGAGAGAGAGAGAGAGAGAGAATTGTCTTTGGGATAAGATATCAGGAATATTAGGAATATTAGGAATATCAGTATGTACAAGCAGAACTATATGTATAACCACGTAATAACACACTATTAGGTATATCAATATATCAATAAAGCTATGTGTATAACACACACACACACATGCACACGCACACAACGCATTATGAGAGAAATTAAAATGGCTATGAGTTGGAAACCATTTAACGGTTCGCGTAGCCTATAATGTTAATAGCAAGAATGAGCTACCATGTATAAAATCCCATGCTCATTTTAGTGGCAAATGGCTTTTTTATATATATTCCATGATCTTCATGGGATAGGGGAATTTTGTTTGATTGACCTGATGTTTAATCCTCGGGCTAATGTCAAATTTTAATCTATCTTTTTTTCCACTTTTTTATTTTTTATGGAGTCCATTTTCATCAGGATACTTGTCTTCTGAAGTCTATTTTCATCAGGATACTTGCCTTCTGAAGTCTATTTTCATCAGGATGCTTGTCTTGTGAAGTCTATCTTCATCAGGATACTTTTCTTCTGAAGTCTATTTTCATCAGGATACTTGTCTTCTGAAGTCCATTTTCATTAGGATACTTGTCTTTTGAAGTCTATTTTCATCAAGATACTTGTCTTCTGAAGTTCATTTTCATCAAGATGATTGCCTTCTGAATACTTTTATCAGGATACTTGCCTGCTATGAACAATTATTTTTTATTCTTCGTCTCGAATGCCATTTTTGTACATTCTTAAATATTTCTTTTCTGAAACTAACTGCAGTGTGATCAGGAAGTTGCAGAAATAACATCCAATTTTTATCATCATATATCATGATCACAATAAAATGATAATGATAACGATAATGATAATGATAAGCATTATATCATGATATCATATCATCATGATATCATCATAATATCATAATATCATCATGATATCATCATATCATAATATCATAATGATTATTGTTAATATCCTTATCATTATCAATATCATTGTTATTGTTATTGTTATTATTGTCATCGAATTATCTTTGTTGTTGTTATCATCATTACTATCAAATTATTAATATTATTATCATTATCATTATCATTATGTCAATGACTAGCATCTCGTTTATTGTTTTGGAGCCTCTTATCTCTCCCCCAACCTACCTCCCACCCCCCTCTCACTCATGGCCTCTCACTCATGGCCTCTCCCTCCACCATCTTTGTTCTCAACCTTGATCCTATTTTACCTTCATCGTTCGAGTCGAATATGCAAAGACAAAATTAAGATTGACAATAATGATGGTTTTTAATAATACCATATCAGGGCACGATAATGACACTTTCAGATTTGTTGGCTGAGACTATACCACGACATACAATAATTATTATCATCATATTCATCATCATCACTTTCAATATCATCGTAATAAGAGATGAATATGGCAATAATCTTAATCAAAGGGAAAATTAACAAACTAAACAGGTAAATTATTTCTTTGTATTTTTTTTTTACATTTTATTCGTTTCCTTACCTATCATACTTTCAGGTCTATTTTGTCATTTTTCGTGTCTCCTCTATTTCTTCTTAGTTTTGATTCCATGTATATTAATCATTCCTTTCTTGTTTCATTAATAACTAATCACTTCTTCTAGTGTCACCTCCTAAATCATCACTGTACTTCATGTAATTTTTATTTCCTTTTAGATATAGCTACCGATTCCTCGTTTCCTCTAATATATGTCTTTCCCTGTCCCTTATTTTTTCTTAAATTATTCCCCTATATTTTCTTTAACATTTTGTTCGCATTCGTCAAGCTTTCTCTGATATTGGTTTAGCTACTCTTTATATCCAAATCGTCTCCCTTGTATTTTCCTCTTACAATTTTATTTCTCAGCTGACATTATTATTCTATCGTATCTGATCCATTTTCTTCAGCTAATCTCTAATATACATATCGTTATTCCAACGTCTTTAGTTATATGTGATTTCCTTTCGTATCTATGTAGTTGGATATAAAATGCACTGGGAACTCACCTTAATTATCTCAAGTAAAGATGAACATGCTCAAGATCTTCACACTCCCAGCTTACACTTTGGGACAACACTGATTATACCAGTAGTGCCACTACACAAACATTGCTCGGGACACCACAGCAGGAGACAGTCACAGTCCAAG
>NC_090737.1:129772932-129777932 GCF_036898095.1 Palaemon carinicauda | reverse complement strand
ATATATTCGATAGTAAGATTAATATTTCAAATTAATTTTTTTAAGAAATGCTATAAGAACTCACTAAATATATCAACAATGAGGTATTATACTCCGAAGTAAATATCTACTCGTACAGTACACTGTTATCCAGATAGCAAAGTAATATTAAAAAGAAAATAAAATTATTTGATATTAAACACATCCTAAATAAGAATCTATTGAAAGGAGAACTATCTTGTTTAAAGTTCAAACCCAAATAAAAACCAGATCGAATGTTTAGACTTTAGAGACTTGAAGTTCACAGAAGGAGAAGAAGAGTGATCAAGTCAAAAATAAAAATAGACCTTAAGGATGATGATGGACTTTGATAAAAAAACATAGCTGGCATCGAAGAAATGTTGGAAGCAGGAAGCTGTCGGAATATGAGAGAGAGAGAGAGAGAGAGAGAGAGAGAGAGAGAGAGAGAGAGAGAGAGAGAGAGAGAGAGAGAGATTGGGGCAAGAGAAACTAAAGCATGGAGAGGTTGCTATCCACCACTACAATAGAAAAAAGAATCCTCTCCTGCCAGGGCACTATTGTAATCCATACTTTTCTGGCAAAACTAACACTGTAAATGCAACAATCATAGATGATTCTTCCGTAGTGAAATCATTGTCAGTGATGACTTTTGCTCTGGGTATAGAGGATTCAACACTAAAGACACGCGAGAGAAAAGAGCAACCAAAATCTAAAGCAGCAGCTGTGTAAACACCTTTCTTGGATATGCCTCCCACATAACCTGACACTATAAAAACATCTATGGTGGAAGTGCAATATCCGACTTCTCATCCCTGACAGGCCAGAAATGGACCATCTATACAACTAATCAGCAACTTTACTAGGTGCCTGTTCATATAACATTGGCAGAAAAAGAGCTATTCAAAAACTTTATTCTGAGGCCTGGAAGTACCTTCATGTTAATGAGCTTTGTAGGATGAATAAGTCTTCTCATGGAAGGTAGTCTACTGGCAAAGATAATAGAAACGAAATTTGACGGAGTCGAAAAGCTACTATCTGAAAACAAATATTTATGAAATGTAAAATCTTTAAGACTGGTGGTTCAAGAATTAATAAGGCCACTTACATGCTGTGAGTGGAGGAACTAAATGTAACTTTAGCTGCTTTAAGCCCAAGCAGTAAGGCAACAATGTTGTGGAATGATTGTCTCATTTGACCTATGTTCATTATCATGACATTCATTTCAGTATAGCAGAGAGAGTTGGTGATTGGCCTCTCAATCTATATCCAGTGGAGATGTTATCATGTTTCTGTACTGCTGGGCACTTCAATTATGCTAGCTATGGAGTGAACTGCCTTTGTTCCAAGTACCATTTGCCCTCTGACCTTGAAAAGAAATTCATGAATGGAGAATATGCTATGCATCACCAGGCTGATCTCTGGAATGGGATATGGTCTGTTTTATTCATAGAAACTACATTCAAGCGCTACGGCCAATCCCTTTCTAGAATTATTATTAGCTCTGCTCTGAATAAATCTATGCTGGCAATCTGGGAATTCTCACACAGCACACAGACACAAATCATACCTGATCTTCAGGATATGAAGAATGGGAGGGAATCTCTGCCACCCACTGTATGCCACAAAGAGGAGCAAATCAGCTGACTCCAAGAAGATGCTGTAGATAGGGAAAAGCTTCGAGAAGTAATTGATGTAATTGATGTCTCATTGACGAAAAGTTGACTAATGATTTGATTGCACATAATCCCACACCACAAATGTATTGTAGTTTAATAACCGTTGAGTAGAGAGAACAAATCTGATAAAGATATCTCATCAATGGCTCTTGCAATAAACTTTTTAAAATTGGGGAAATGGATTTATATATATATATATATATATATATATATATATATATATATATATATATATATATATATATATATATATATTATCATCATCTCCTCCTACGCATATTGACGCAAAGGTCCTTGGTTAGATTTCGCCAGGCGTCTCTACTTGCAATGATATCTTTAACACGAACAAACACGCTGAAAGTGTCCTCATCAGCATCTACTCTGGTTATGCTGTCACTGACCCCTTAGTTAATGTTGATAATGCAATCGAAATTAGAGAAGCAGATCGTCGACTCTTTGAGAAGCGCTTTAATACTGACCCGAAAGAGGAGGAAAAATATGTCTATGACAAAAGTTTCAAAATACTGTGTAGCAGGTCGACAAACAGACATCGAATGTCTTTATGCTTAGTCTCTAGGTATCATAACAAAAATTGGGACTGATGTCACTACAGAAAAGCTGTTATCACATTAGCTGGCTCCTTATCCATTGGTACCGCTTTGACAATAGTGGTACCATGTGTGTAACCAGAAATCTGTTTTAGAAAACAAATTGCAAGTGGTATTAGGAAAATAATAAAAAAACCATCAAGTGTCATCATCTTAGATGCCCTACTCTGCTTCACCAATCAAGGTTTCTGATTTTCTTGATTATTAAGCAGTAACCAAAATTATAAGATGTGCCGAAGCCATTTATATACTGCATATAGTATTTGACTGCTATTGCAAAATTCACTCTAAGTGTTATTGTAAATCTACATGACGAAAATAAGTCAACCATTTCGACTGCTTCACTGAAGATATGCCACTTCCTGAATGTTACTGTCAATAAGGAACAAATAATATGAAATATTGTTGACCGAATGAGTAATATGCCCTCAATACCTGGCAAACAGATTATCATAACTGGACCAGATCCACAGCCAATACAGATAAGAGTTAGCCATCAAGAGACAGTTTTTTTTTTTCATAAAGAAGTTGTTCTAATGGCATACCACATGACCATATCCTTCATGAAGCTGTTGCTGTACAACAGTCTATCAGAGCTGCTTCAGAGAACACAGATGTTCGCATCAATTTAATCCATCATCTGTATGCAGAAACAAATCCATTGCCCTCAAATTTATCGCTTTATGGAATCATGCTCGGAAAACCTTTTTTTCATGAAATAATATAAACTAGCCAATCATAATGCATAGACAACATGACAAACATACTTGCTGCTCATGCACTTACTGGACGGGACACAGTTTCTTCAGCGTTCAAAAAGCTGAATACGTTCACATCCATGCTATATAACCATGAAAAAAATAAATTACCTTTAATGCTGCGTGTAGAAATCTTCAGGCGGAAAATTGCATGGAAGTGGCATGTTGCACCAATATGGGTAATCCTCCACCAACCATGGGTAGCTTTGAAGCACACTGCCAATGTGCTCATTATCAAATGGCTTTATAGAAAGCTGCAGGTTTTGTATCCACACCAATTAGCACTCTAGAATGCGGGTGGGAGGTAAAGGGATCAACACCATCCACAATATAGTCTTCAAGGATGGGTGCTATTGGCACCAGAAGAAACAATTAACCTCATCAAATATGCAAGCAAAACAAGATGTAGCACAGCGCTGTACATACACAAAACAATTACTTTCCTTTACAATGTTCTCCTAGTAAATAATTTCGGAATTTAAAAACATAAATAGTACCTTAAAATCCATAGTTAAAGGACGCATGGAATCATCACGTATTTAGAAACCAGATTTTTTTTTAGTATATGCAAGTTCTGATATCGAACTATTATCATTTGATGTCTTTTCCTGATGAGAGAGAGAGAGAGAGAGAGAGAGAGAGAGAGAGAGAGAGAGAGAGAGAGAGAGAGAGAGAGAGAGAGAGCATCATGTTATACGGTAGTTCCCTTTCGTTTTTAGTTTATCAACGAAATCAATTTATCGCACATTTTGGGAGACATTCTCATTCCTTCTTTTCTTACCCAACATTTGGAAAAAAACAATCTAAGGATCAACGGATAATACATTTTAAACCCAAGCAGTCAGTAAATATGTTAATATAAAACTAAAAACAATGGTAATGTTTCCAGGGATAACGGAGCTAGCACAAGGGCTGCCACTTCTAATTCCCTAATGAAAGGTGAACTAGAACAAATATATTACAGCAAAAGTTCTCTTGTTAGATCATGATAATACATCTAGATTGAGGGAGATTTTGTGTTTGGATGTAAAATCAGAATTTCCATCTATTTTTTTATAATGACGTAGATCATCTAATGTTTATGTTGGACAACCTGCAACCCAGTCGGCATGACGTCATTCCCATCAGTAATACCAGAACTGACCTTTAAAATTTCCTCTAAACTTTCATTTAAAGCTTAACATAGGTTAGGATTGCATTTTAGTATTTGAAGAACAATGATTCATTTATAGAACAAGAGACATATTTGTCCTTGGAATTTTTGTTTACGGTTTTGTAAAAGTATTATACAATAGTTTTTCTTCATGAAAATAAATATCGATTACCATAATTCTTTTTAGTTGTGATAATTTGTTCATATTCTTGATAAAATTATAACAATAATTTCCTAATCATGAGATCTATCATCAGGTTTTTAAACTATGAGAAAACTTCTCATCAAATATCAAAATTTGAAAATGAAAATGTTGTATCTAGATTAGACGGTTACTTACGTACCAGGGTAGACAACGTCAAGATATCCATGATATATGAAGAAAGATAAAACACTAATCCTTACAATACTTAAACCAATTGAAAACCAAAATATAACTGAAGTACGATTTTACTTTAATCGTGTTTAAGATAAGACCTTGATTGGTACCTTCATAGAAATCCTTTAGGATAAATTGTCGTCTGCTGATAGTTCTTTTAGCGGAAAGACTTTGTGAAAACATATTTATCGTTACTACATCCTTTATGAATAAGCTCTCTCCATTTATGCATTAAAAACTATTTTCAATTATAAAAACTAGTCATGGACCAGCTCGTTTTATTGTTTGAAATTTTGCCATTATAAAAAGGTAAAAGAATCTGATGTTTACATCCCTTTTCACGGGGCGGGGGAGGGGGGATTAGGGTTGACAAACCTTTCGGCTTTATAAGAAAAGGAATCATGCCAAGTAATCTTTTTAGAAGCA
>NC_090737.1:129757932-129760432 GCF_036898095.1 Palaemon carinicauda | reverse complement strand
TAATAATAATGATAATAATAATAATTATAATAATAATAATAAATAGCAGTAACCAGAAAAAAAGTTAAAATATTAGTTCGCAAAGTGCGAATCAATTGCCGATACAATAATAATAATTAATAATAATAATAATAATAATAATAATAATAATAATAATTTATTATTTGGAATTCAGCACCACCACCTCCACCACCACCACCACCAACAACAACAACAACAACAACAACAACAACAGTGATGATTAGCCGTACCCAAAAAATATATAAGTATAAGTTTTGCAAGTTGCAAATCGATTTACAATGTAAGAAAGATAAGTTCGCGCATTCTATCTCAACTTATCCCCCCCCCACCCCCCCACCCCCACCCCTCACCCCCCCACCCCCACCCCCACTAAGCCTGAAATTGCCAAACTTTCCATTCAGTCCTGGAAAGATGATGCCTCGATATAATCGGTTTACTTTGATGAGACATTTTCTTCCAGACATGTCCTTCCAGACATATCCTTCCAGACATGTCCTTCCAGACATAACCTTCCAGACATTGTCCTTCCAGACATCTCCTGCCTTGACGGCTTACAAAGTGAAGATAGATACGTACCTTTGCTATCCCCGTTCAGCATTTCTTCGCTAATTGTTGTCCTACTAAGCAGAACACAACACTTAAAAAACCGTAATTTTAATCCGAAATTCTCCGTAAAATATACTGTTCTCATTCGAATTTCAGTAAAATACAGGCGACCATTATTTTTACCCTACTTTGTTGTTTTTCTTTTACGGGTTTGTGACCGTAATATCACTCATTTACGTCAATATATCCGTTTTTAAAACGTAAATTCCTGGCACCATTTATTCAGGATTTTAACAGTTTTTTAAAAACGGGATACATTGACGTAAAGGAGTGATATTACGGTCACAAACCCGTAAAAGATAGTTACAAAATAGGTTAAAATTGTGGTCGCCTGTATTTTACTGAAATACGACTGAGAACAGTGTTTTTACGGAGAATTTCCTATTAAAATTATGGTTTTTATTAACGGTGTACACAAGTACTTTAATTAATTTAGTGTGAAATAGAAGCTTTTCTTCTTTAAGGTGATGGTATTCATCTGGTTATGATTATCCAGCAATTTTTGTCCTAATAAACAGTTCACGAATTGCCTTTCTTGATTTGGTGTAAAATAGAAGCTTTGCTTCTTTAAGATAATAAGGTCCGCTAATTTTAATCATGATAACTTTAATTATTTTAATATTAATAATAATGGATAATTTTATTGATGATAATTTTTATAATAATCTTATTAGTAATATAAATTTTAATAATTTTAGAAATAACAACAACAACAACAACAACAACAACAACAATAACAATAATGATAGCAACAACAACAACAATGATACAACAACAACAATAATAATAATGATAATGATAATGATAATGATAATGATAATAATGATATTTTGAGAAAGTATTCTTCAAAGACAAAAAGAAACAAAACATGAGCAAACACAACCCCACTGTTTTTGTCAGCATCAAAAGAAAATGAAAATAAAAAGAAGATAACATTGTATTTGCAATGAGAATCATGAAGACCAATGAAGAGAGGATAGGAAAGGAGATCTGTAAGGATAAGGGAGGGATACGAAATTAAGAATAAACAGGAAGGGGGGGGGGCAGGTTTGGGGGGATGGGAGTAGAATGGTGGTTCGGAATGGCTGTAACAGGATTAGAGGCGAAGGTTATTGGATTCTACATCAACTTTAACACTATTAAGTCTCTGTGACTTGGGAAAGTTTCCAAAGATACCCGAAGTCTTCATGCTAACAATATCAATCCAAAAAAAACACTTTTTTTTCAAGTTATGTTTTACTTGTATCTCTAATAAAATTGGTTCACATTTGGAGGGACTTTATTTTAAATTATCTTTTCCTTATTCCTGCAAAAATCTGTCACCTTTGGAGGGACTTTTTTTAAATTATTTTTTCCTTATATCCCCAATAAAACTGGATCACCTTTGGAGGGGCTTTTTTAAATCATCTTTTCCTTATATCTCCAATAAAACTGGCTCGCCTTTGGAGGGACATTTTAGAATTATCTTTGCCTTATATCTCCAATAAATATGGCTCACCTTTGGAGGGACTTTTTAAAATTATCTTTTCCTGATATCTCCAATAAAACTGGCGCACATCTGGAGGAACTTTTTTTAATTATCTTTTCCTTATATCCCCAATAAAACTGTCTCACATTTGGAGGGACTTTTTAAAATTATTTTTTCCTTACGTACAATAAAACTGGCTCACTTTTGGAGGTAGTTTCGATTATTTTTTCCTTACCTACAATAAAACTGTTACCTTTGCAAGTACTTTTTTTTTAAATTATTTTTTCCTTACCTACAATAAAACGGGCTCACCTTTGGAGGGACTTTTTTAATTATTTTTTCCTTACCTACAATAAAACTGGCTCACCTCTTGGAGAGTTCTTTTGTTACTGCCTTATCCTTATA
>NC_090737.1:129750432-129755432 GCF_036898095.1 Palaemon carinicauda | reverse complement strand
GGCTCCTATTGTCTCTGGGACGTCTCAAGAGCATTAGGACCATCAATTGGTTCCGAGATCCTTTCAGTCTGTTTGATTTGTTGTTGTGGTGGCCAATGTGGTAACGTCCCTGACTGGTAAACGCCAGACTGGGATTCAAGTCCCCCTCAAACTCGTTAGTTCCTTTGGCCACTGCATCCTCCTCATGCTTGTGAGCTAAGGATGGGGAGCTTGGGAATCCTATAGGTCTATCTGACCGGTGATTACCATACCGGGGTTCGAATCCCGCTCAAACTCGTTAGTTTCATGGGCCACTGTATCCTCCTCATCCTTGTGAGCTAAGAATGGGGAGCTTGGGGAGGCCTATAGGTCTATCTGCTGAGTCATCAGCCACCATTGCTTGGCCATCCTTGGTCTTAGCTTGGGTAGAGAGGTTGCTTGGCGCTGATCATATGTGTAAATGATCAGTCTCTAGGGCATTGTCCTCCTTGATAGGACAATGTCACTGTCCCTTGCCTCTGCCATTCATGAGCGGCCTTTATACCTCTAAACTTGAAGGCTAAAGGAATTATGTATAAGATCTCTGGAAATAGATATTAGGGGATTTAGAATTTTAAAGATGGGTCTGTTGAAAAATAATGTTGAATATTTTTAGTTTCAATAATGTGAACTAAAAAGCATATTGGCAGTAATAAAGTGTCTAATATCAGAAATACTACAGATATGGATATTTTCTGTAGCTTTTGGTGTCTAAAGGTTTAAAGGCCGACCATGAATAGCAGAGGCAAGGAAAATGACAATGCCTCCGCAGGACAATACCCCAGAGGCTGACCATATACACATATTAAGCCCCCTCTCCATCCAGGGTGGGACCAGGGAAGGCCAGGCAATGGTTGCTGATGACCCAGCAGGTAGGTCTAGACTCTAGACGCTCCCCCATCCTTTGCTCATAAGGATGGTGAGGTTGCAGACACTAAAGAAACTATCGAGCTTGAGTGGGTCCTGAGCCCAAGTCTGTCAGAACGCTAGGCAGTGAAGCTTTTATTAGGCTACCACAACCGTAAATTCAATTCTAAAGAAAAAAAAATCTTATATACTCTGAACTCTTATTTTAGATACTTTGGGTGTAATCTCTTCCAAATTATGAAGATTTCTGATGGGAAACGTAGCCTCTTAATAGAGAAAATTAAAGACCAGTTAGTTTCGAATAATTAGTTGTGTATAAGTTCTCTGGTAATTCACAGCTGAAGACAAAATCATTAGGATTAGTACTCATATGTGGTGGCCTAAACAACTTCCCTGCTTGGTCATCTGCCGAACTGGGATTCAAGTCCAGCACAAGGTCACTAGTTTTTTGTACTGTCTGCAACCACACCATCCTTGTGAGCTATGGATGGGGGTTTGGGGAAGTCTATAGGTATCCAGCCCCACAGCCCCTTACCCCACTACCACCCAACCCCCACTCCTACCCCACTACCCCCACTCCTACCCCACTACCCCCCCCCCCCCACCAAACAAACAAAAAATTGAATAAAATATATTTAGGACAGATTATTCATAGATGCACCTGTCAGAAGGCTACAGGGATATTTTTATTGATAAAATAGAATATGTTCTGCACTATAACCTTACTTAACATCACCCAGAGTTCAATGGATTTTATGTTACAAGACGAGAAGAGACGATAGCAATTTGCGGATATTAAATTACACCGATCTATCGCCATCTCTCAAGTCTAATTGGAGGAGCTATGAACTGTGCAACAGTTATTGCCTGTAAATTGCGGAGTAATGTGTAATGCTGGGCTGTAATTGCCCCAGCACTATCTCATAAAAGTAATTGCCAATAAAAACGTTCTCCTCTAGCACCTGGAAGAAATAATAGCACGTTTACCTCATATTAATGCTAATATCATTTACGCCATCTTGGATTTCTGGGGAAATTTTGAGGTTTTTCTCCATTCTCTCATTTTTATCTCTTTTTTTTTTTAATGTCTTTGTTGATTGAGTAGTTATTCCTTGTTGAAAGGAATGAAGTAGAAGCGGCTGTAGTATCTACACTTGAGATATTGGTATGAATTGCTTCACGAAAGGGAAAAAAAAAAGGAAATGCATACCAGGTCTATTTTTGGTAGTTTTCACATCACTTATCATCATCATCTTCATCATCATTATAATAGTAATAGTAATGATAATATTGATTATCATTATCATTATCATTATTATCATCATCATCATCATCATATTATTATTATTATTATTATTATTATTATCATAATCATTAAATATTATAATTATCATCATCATTGACATTATAATTATCATCATCATCATCATCATCATTATTATTATTATTATTATCATTATTATTATTATTACTGATATTATTATAAGCTAGGCTATAACCCTAGATGGAAAAGCAAGATGCTCTAAATCCAAGGGCTCTAACAAGGAAAAATAAGAAAAATAAGAAATTTATGACTCAGCGAGGTTCGTGTATGTATTTCAGTGATCCATCTATCATAAAAGCCTTATTCATCACCATCAGAGAATGAAGGAAATAAAGAATGGAGGAAAAAGCAAGCAATGAAGACAAAGACCAATCAGAACAAATGTAGCTTTTAAACGAAGCAGGAAATAGTTGCAGAAGATAAATACGTCTTGGGAGCGAGAGACCGAAAAGAAAGATCAGAAACTTTATAGCAAGCATAGTCTGACGCGAAACTCCAAAAATCTTTAAAAAAATAGCCTCAGGATTATTTTAATCCAGCGTATTGTGGTGATACAGAAACCTGCTAAAATTATCATATCTATATAGTAGGTATCATCATCATCATCATCTCCTACGCCTATTGACGCAAAGGGCATCAGTTAGATTTCGCCAGTCGTCTCTATCTTGAGCTTTTAATTCAATGCTTCTCCATTCATTATTTCCTACTTCGCACTTCATAGTCCTCAGCCATGTAAGTCTGGGTTTTCCAACTCTTCTAGTGCCTTGTGGAGCCCAGCTGGACGTTTGATGAATTATTCTCTTCCAAATTATGAATTGTAGGTATAGAATAGTATCAATAATGCAGTTACCTATCAATTTATCATTATCTTGCATTCAATGTCTATGTCTATGTCTATTGCTGTATCTGGTCGTTAGAGCATGTAATTCACACATTTGTTTATCCAATATATCCAAGTGATATATTCCGATTGATATTGGCTCTGTGAACATTAAATTACAAGTGAACATATCCGTTTGTGAATTTATGAATAACTCCTTGATTAAAGGGCTAAGTAAATTAGATATGCATTGAGAATGAATTATAATGTGAGGATTAGTTATGCTGAAATGAATCTAGGTTCCTTTGAATTACGAGTATCCCACTTTTGAAATATGCAACCTTGACAAACATTTGATTAGATTTTTTTTTATTTTTTTTATTTTACTCCAAAGAAGAAATGCTGTTTTAGATTGATTTTTGCAACTGCACTGCGGAGAAGAGATGCAGTTTTAAATTTGAAGTTTTAAATTTGAATGGCTGAAAACATTTATTTCAACAGTTTAAAGGGAAGATAATAAAATTATTTTCAAAGGGGAATACAAGTGGCTGCAAATCATCTTGAAGCAATGAGATTTAATGAAAGTTATGAAAAGGGCATAACAATAATTAATATATTAAATCATTATTAGATGTATTATGATAAGGAGACTAGAAATTTTCAATATCATGAGGGAAATTAATTAACAGCCAGAGATGAATTAAAACAATATTCGCAAATAATTACACCAAACCAGAAAAGATTGTCATCAGGTCTGTCCTGAGTGAAAATATGAGGTAAATCCTATAAATTTCAATAATAAATAATCCTTGGGGAAGATTTTATTTCCTGTAACATTAACTACATACAAATAGTAATATTACAGCCACACATGAAGCTACCACATCTTTGAATCAATAATTCATGCATTCTGTTATCAATAATCCAAGCACTTCATTATCAATAATCCATGTATTCCATTAACAATAATCATACATTTCATTATCAATAATGCCTGCATTCCATTATCAATAATTCATGCTCTCCATGATCAATAATTCATGCAATCCATTATCAGTAATTATTGTTTTCCATTATCAATAATTATTGTATTCCATTATCAATAATGCATGCATTCCATTATCAATAATTCATGCATTCCATGATCAATAATTCATGCATTCCATGATCAATAATTCATGCATTCCGTTATCAATAATTCATGCATTCCATTATCAATATTTCATGCATTCGATTAGCAATAATTCCTGCATTCCGTTATCAATAATTCGTGCGTTCCATTATAGAAAATTCATGCATTCCATTATCAACAATCCATGCATTCCATTATCAATAATTCATGCGTTCCATTATAGAAAATTCATGCATTCCATGATCAATAATTCATGCATTCCGTTATCAATAATTCATGTATTCCATTATCAATATTTCATGCATTCGATTAGCAATAATTCCTGCATTCCGTTATCAATAATTCGTGCGTTCCATTATAGAAAATTCATGCATTCCATTATCAACAATCCATGCATTCCATTATCAATAATTCATGCATTCCGTTATCAATAATTCATATATATATATATATATATATATATATATATATATATATATATATATATATATATATCTGTGGTATAAAAGCTAGGGGAATAAAGAGGAAAAATTTATTACTTACGTCAGCATCGAAATAAAAAAAATAGAACTAATATCATATTCTAATAACGATGAGATGCAAGGGAAGATTAAAGGTGAGAGATGATAAGAAGGAATATCAGTAAATGGGGAAGAGAATCACGAATTGAGAATAAGCAGGAAGATCTACGGCCGGGTTGGGGGAATCCCCGAAGGGAAGAGTAGAGTAAGATGGTGGTTATTATTATTATTATTATTATTATTATTATTATTATTATTATTATTATTATTATTATTATCATTATTATTATTATTATTATTATTATTGTATGGATGGTG
>NC_090737.1:129740432-129742932 GCF_036898095.1 Palaemon carinicauda | reverse complement strand
TTCAACTTTTTATTTCTAACGTTGTGGTTGTTAGGGCTGATGACGTAGTTGTATAATATAAAGTTGTAATACATTTTGTTTCAGTAGTTGTTGTAAATTATGTAAACATAACAGTCTCTTGTTGATGGCAATTTATCAATTATATCTGAATTGGTCTTGTATATTTTAAAAAGGATTGAGTTGCTGTTGTTGTTATTGTTGTACCTGTTTAAATTTGGCTATTGCTAACAATTCCACTTACTGTTTTCCATGGTTTGTGATGGCCTGGCCATTGCTGACATCCAATAAAAAACAGGTTAATTTACTATCTTTAAATAGTATCTGTTTGGGCTTGTCACTTGTGATTATCCAAAATAGTAATCAATGATACGGAAAGTTTTATATGGAGAGATTGTTTTTAAAATATGATGGATGCCTTCCCTTTGTGATTAGCATACAATTTTGCAAAATGACACATGGCTATTGCCTAGATTAAAAATACCTGTTCTTAAAAAGGATCTAGATATTATTATCAGCTAAGCTATAACACTAGTGGGAAGAGCAGGATGATATAAGGCAAGGGCTTCAACAGGAAAAATAGCTGAGAGAGGAGAGGAAATAAGGAAACAAATAGAACAGTGTGGCTGAGTAGTACCCTCAAGCAGGAGAACTCTAACCTAAGACAGTGGCTAGATTTAAATGACCTGCTCTTACAAAAGATCTAAAATGAAAATACCCTAATTTTTCTATACTGTATAAAGAAAATTCTATCTTTCACTTAAAGATTCCAATGATATAAAACCATAATCACTTGTTTATCAATTGACTAAAATATCTTGCATATAATTATCTAACGATAAGTCACAAATAGCTTGAAGTTCTTTCAGGAGAGATTAGTTCACCAAACTTTAAACTGTTCTCCACAAGGCACTAGAAGAGTTGGAAGACCCAGGCCTACATGGCTGAGGACTGTGGAGCGTGAAGTAGGAGATGATGAATGGAGAATTGTTGATTTAAAAACTCAAGATAGAGACGACTGTCGCAATCTAACCGAGGCCCTTTGCGTCAATAGCCGTAAGAGGAGATGCTGATGAAAGGTGAAGGTGGCCAGAGAGGAATATCAAATTGTACCCGATATATCTCCATCTCTCAAGCCTAATTGGAGGAGCTATGAACTGTGCGACAGTTATTGCCTGTAAATTGCTGAGTAATGTGTACTGTTGCGTTGTAATTGTCCACCCACTATCTCATAAAAGTAATTGGCAATTGAGACGTTCCTCTCGGGCGCCTAAGACAAAAATAGGACATAACCCGCCATTACGGTTATTATCATTCTCGCCATCTTGAGTCTCAGGAAGAATTCCAAACACTTTCCATTCTCTCTCTCTCTCTCTCTCTCTCTCTCTCTCTCTCTCTCTCTCTCTCTCTCTCTCTCTCCTCTCTCTCTCTCACTCCTCTCTCTCTCTCTCTCTTTAAATACCCCTCGGCCATAAATGGAGGTGTTCTTCATCGTAATAGATTGCAGTGGGAGTATAAATTGGCATTAATGTTATAGATATAAGTATTTACTGTCTTTAAGATGAAGATAAAATCGTACATTAAACATAAATTTTTTACTTATGGTGTACTGGTTATTATTATTATTATTATTATTATTATTATTATTATTATTATTATTATTATTATTATTATTATTATTATTATTAACAGCCAAGCTACAACCCTTGTTTAAAAAAAGCAGGATGCTATAACCTAAGGTCTCCAACATGGAAAATAATTCAGTGAGGAACCGACAGAAGTGTACCAACCGTGTGTCACACGATCGTACATAGTAACGACATTTCATTTTGTGTATATATTATGCTTGTATCTTCGCTCTCCCCTCGCACTAACAAGAACATGAAATAACATGTATGTTTTTCTCACCGTTAGCTGTTAACCGATGCGGTGTCAGTTTGAACAGGAAATTTCCTGTTGTATTGAGTCTTTATATATAAAGGAGAGTGTTCTATAATAGAGTTACTCAGTCGGTTTCATCCTGCCTTTGAGTCACAACCTTCTCTCGGCTCGTCACAGAAGTGTGTGCTTGAGTGTACCCTTAAGGAAGAGAACTCTAACCCAATAAATAATCATGAAATCATCAAATTATTTTTTTGAATAGGTTGAGTTAAGACCAACCATTTGATATCTAAGTACATACGCACTAATAGCCAAACACAAATACTGTATATACAATGAAAGTGGTTTGTTCGTCATATTATAATGACATCTTTTCCTTGAAGGTACACTGGGAACACTGTTCTATCTTCTTTCTTTTATAGTTTATACATGAAATATTTATTTTAATGCAGTTACTGTTCTTGAAATACTTTATCGTAATTGTTCATTACGTCACTTATAGTAGATTTATTTCCTTGTTTTCTTTACTCATTGGGATATTTTTCCCTGTTGGAGCCTTAGCCTTATAGCATCCTGCCTTTCCAACTAGGGTTGTAGTTTGGCTGTTAATAATAATAATAAT
>NC_090737.1:129736631-129739932 GCF_036898095.1 Palaemon carinicauda | reverse complement strand
TAACATGTGTTAATACAATATTTTGAATATGTATACTTCTCCGGAATTACTATAAATTGAAATGCTCCCCCCACATAATTACCATCTAGTTCCCTCACAAAATTCTCATCAGTGACGGCATGTACATAGACGAAGAAAATTTCCAAGATCTTCACCTCATAAAAGATATATATCTGTAGAGAGAGAGAGAGAGAGAGAGAGAGAGAGAAGACGAACACTTACCATAAACAATGTAAGTTTTACCCTCGAGAGTCGTTTTATAAGACTGATCACTATTCGACCATATTATTCTATGTTTTTTTGAGTCGAGTCTGTCAACACTTCGTCGTATCCGGATAACTTTGGTATACACACTCACCCACACAATATATATATATATATATATATATATATATATATATATATATATATATATATATATATATATTATATATATACATATATATATATATATATATATATATATATATATATATATATATATATATATATGTATATATGTATATATATATCATATATATTTATATATATATATTTATATATATACTCATATATAAATATGTACAGTATATAAATGTGTAAATATGTGTATATGTGTATGTACATTTTACTCTCTCTCTCTCTCTCTCTCTCTCTCTCCTCTCTCTCTCTCTCTCTCTCTCTCTAAGAAAAAGTATCCCCCACAGATGGAAATGCTTGCCAATAGCTCTCTTTCACCAAGATTAATTGGTGTTAGTTCCCCTCACTTTACCCTCAGTTTCTCTTCACACGAAAAGGGGAAAGTCTTCCAAAGGGGTCAAATCTCAGGTCAGCAGTGCAACAGATGTATTTCCATAGAGAGATAGGATATGCCATCCTTTTTTCCCTTACAAGTTTCTTTTCTTGTGTCCAGTACACTACTGTAATGGTTTAAGCCATATCACTCTCTTTTGTGGTGGAATATATTTAGTTTTGTTCACTTTCTACTATGATTAAGTAATTTTCTGCTTTGTTTGAGCAAGCTTGTTTACATGATTTAATTTGTTTGGTTATATTTCTTTAAAAGGCCCTAGAAATATATATATATATATATATATATATATATATATATATATATATATATATATATATATATATATATATATGTATATATATATATATATATATATATATATATATATATATATATATATAATATGTGTGTATATATACATATATATATATACATATATATATATATATATATATATATATATATATATATATATAAATTCTGCTATGATTAATTAATTTTCTGCTTTGTTTACGCATGTTTTTTTATATGATTTAATTTGTTTAGAAATATATCTTTAAAAGGCCCATGAACTAGAAGACAGAACAACCAGATCATTATATCATTTTTTTTAAATTTTAACATTTAGAATATAGTTGCAAATCATTAGCAGCAGCACACCAATAAAAGGAATGAGGAATCTTTGATATATTCTTTCCTTGATCCTAAGACTTCTTCAAAGACTAGTTGCGAATCCTTGGCAGCAGCACATTAAAAGGAATGGTGAATCATTGAGATATTCTTTTCTTGTTCATAAGGATTCTTCAAAGACTAGTAGCGAATCCTTGGAAGCAGCACACCAATAAAAGGAATGGGGAATCTTTGAAATATTCTTTTCCTGTTGCTAATGATTCTTCAAAAACTAGTTGCAAATCCTTGGCCGAACGCCAATAATAGGGATGGGTAATCTTTGAAATGTAATTTTCTTACTCCTAAAGGATTCTTCAAAGATTTCTACAATACTAAATTACAATACCAATTTACGAAGGCAAACAAAAGAACTCCCTAAGTCAATTTATCTATCGAGGACGAAAATCGTAAACAGAGTCAAGATTCAACCTTGTTATGGTATCAATGATTGATTGGGGCTCTCTACAAAAGATGCTAATTAATGTTTATGTATTTGGTTACATGCACCGTATGTAAATTTATCTAAATGGATAATTACGGTACACAATAGAGAGAAAATGTTAGCAGCAAAGGAGACATGATAACGATACCTAAGGAATTACGCATTTCATTTTTTTCTTAGGCACCTGAGAGAGAAGAGAGAGAAAGAGAAAGAGAGAGAGAGAGAGATACATATTTCTTTCTCAGGCACCTGAGAGAGAGAGAGAGAGAGAGAGAGAGAGAGAGAGACATATTACATGATGATTACCTGTTGTCCATTCATAAAGTTTAGGACCAAATTTCTCGACAATTTGTTCATATGATTACTACTTGAGTTTTCCGTCTCATTTAATAAACACTCATGATTTTTAAGTCGTGTGATAATTGCTTGATCAAGATCCAAATTTTGCTTGTGAAATAGTAAAACGTTTAAAGGAATTGATATAATACCTTAAATATTGTAAAGCAACCAATTTTAATGATAAACCTATATGGGGTTGTTGACAACCTTTAAATATAAGGATTGTAAACATGGTTATATTGAAGAATTAGAAAGATTTTCATAATCTTTGGAAATGCAATTGATTAGATTTAACTAGCAATGTATAAAAACAGCTTAAGGCCGCTGCGCAGTGAGTTTATGCTTAAACCGAAAAGGAATAGAATTTGCCCATATAGAAACGCCTTCTATACAACACGGGAACATTGTACCAACCGTGTGTCACACGATCGTACATAGTAACGACATTTCATTTTGTGTACATATTATGCTTGTATCTTCGCTCTCCCCTCGCACTAAAAAGAACCTGAAACAACATGTATGTTTTTCTCACCGTTAACTGTTAACTGATGCGTGTCGGTTTGAACAGGAAATTTCCTGTTGCATTGAGCTTTTGTATATAAATGAGTGTTCTGTAATAAAGTTACTCAGTTGCTTTCATCCTGTCTTTGAGTCACAACCTTCTCTCGGCTCGTCACAACATAAATGGTGGGCTACCCATAACTCCGCCCTCTTTAGTGTAGACTTAACAGTTCCTCCTTTACTTAAACCAGATGACAGTCACTCACTGTTCAAGCACATTATATCTTAATTCTCTTCCTCTTGTTTTTTTTATAAGATCTTATAGTTTATATGTGAAAGATCTCTTTTTTAATGGTGTTACTGTTCTTAAAATATTTAATTTCAATTTGAAATTGCTGGTCTTGTACTTTATTTATATCTTTATTTCCTTTTCTCACTTAGCTATTTTTCCTTGCAGGGACCCTTGGGCTTGTAGCATCCTACTTTCCAAACTAGGGTTGTAGCTTAGCTAGTAATAAAAATAAGAATAAAAATAAAAATAGAAATAATAATAATAATAATAATAATAATAATAATAA
>NC_090737.1:129721631-129731631 GCF_036898095.1 Palaemon carinicauda | reverse complement strand
AACAGGGAAAATTAGCCCAGTGAAGAAAGGAAATATGGAAACTACGAGAAGTAATTAACAATTAAAATAAAATATTTTAAGAACAGTAACAACATTAAAATTAATCTTTCATATATAAACTATACAAACTTATATTAGGTTATATAAGCTACTGAACTTTAGTTTATGATCGTCTTTTGTAAGCTGTAACAGTTTGTAACATTTTGATACTATTTCATACCTCAGACCTTTATTCTTCTGAAAAAAAAAAATATTAAAAAAATATATAGATTTATTTTTCCTCTTATAACAATTATTTTACCTATTTTTCATTCCTTGTAAAATTTTAAAAATTTACCCAACATTGATTATACTTTATCGCCTGTTCAAATATTAAATAAATTTCATTCAAAATTTCCATTTGGATATATTTCACAAGATTCCTTTTTATTGGTCATTTAAAATTTATTATTGACTGCTTTGACACCATCTCTGCTGATTATTATATTTTTGATAAATTTCACAAAATTCAAAATGACCTAATTTTTTGAAAATATGATTATCGAAATTGGATCTCTTCAATTCTATTCCAGATTTTTTTTTTCTTCTAATTACATGTCAGTAATATAGCTAAATCTAATTATCACTAGTCTCTTTTGTAGCTGCAAATGTATAATTTTTCATTTGTGATCTTGCAGAATTTACGTGTATTGCATTTTGAATAGGGATATGAGGAAGTGAAGAATGATATTTTTTATAAAATTAATTTTAAAGATAGACCATCCCCCCAAAAAAATAAAACATGAATGATAATAATAATAATAATAATAATAATAATAATAATAATAATAATAATAATAATAATAATAATAATAATAATAATAATAATAATAATAATAATAATAATAATAAATACCAGTAACCAAAAAAATATGAAAATGCTAGTTTCGCAAAGTGCAAATCGTTTGCCAATGAAATAATAATAATAGTAATAATAATAATAATAATAATAATAATAATAATAATAATAATAATAATAATAATAATAATAATAATAATAATAATAATAATAATGAATAGCAGTAACCAAAAAATGCTAGTTTCGGGTATTGCAAATCTTTTGCCGATGTAATAATAACAATAACAATAAAAGTAACAATAACAATAATAATAATAATAATAATAATAATAATAATAATAATAATAATAATAATAATAATAATAATAATCTATTTTTTTAGAATTCAGCACCAACAACAACAACAGCAACAACAACAAAATCAATGATGATTAGCCGTACCCAAAAAATATATTAGTATAAGTTTTGCAAGTTGCAAATCGATTTGCGATGTAAGAAAGATCAGTTCGCGCATTCTATCTCAACTGATACCCCCACCTCCCCCCTTCCCCCCCACTAAGCCTGAAATTGCCAAACTTCCATTCATTCCTGGAAAGATGATGCCTCGATATAATCGGTTTACTTTGATGAGACATTTTCTTTCAGACATGTCCTTCCAGACATATCCTTCCAGACATGTCCTTCCAGACATGTCCTGCCTTGGAAGCTTACAAAGTGGAGTTAGATCCGTATCTTTTCTAGCCCCGTTCAGCATTTCTTCGCTAATTGTTGTTCTACCAAGCAGAACACAACACTTAAAAAACCGTAATTTTAATCCGAAATTCTCCGTAAAATATACTGTTCTCATTCGTATTTCAGTAAAATACAGGCGACCATTATTTTTACCCTACTTTGTTATTTTTTTTTACGGGTTTGTGACCGTAATATCACTCCTTTACGTCAATATATCCGTTTTTAAAACGGTAAATGTCTGGCAACATTTATGCTAAGATTTTTAGAGTTTTTTAATGAAATTCTGCATGGAAAAAAACGTAAATTCCTGGCACCATTTATTCCAGGATTTTTACAGTTTTAAAAACGGATATATTGACGTTAAGGAGTGATATTACGGTCACAAACCCGTAAAAGATAGTTACAAAATAGGTTAAAATTGTGGTCGCCTGTATTTTACTAAAATACGACTGAGAACAGTGTTTTTTACCGAGAATTTCCTATTAAAATTACGGTTTTTATTAACGGTGTACACAAGTACTCTAATTAATTTGGTGTGAAATAGAAGCTTTTCTTCTTTAAGGTGATGGTATTCATCTGGTTATAATCATCCAGCAATCTTTGTCCTAATAAATAGTTCACGAATTTCCTTTATTGATTTTAGAAATAACAACAACAACAACAACAACAAAAACAATAATAATGATAGCAACAACAACAACAACAACAATATTAATAATAATAATAATAATAATAATAATAATAATAATAATAATAATAATAATAATAATAATAATAATAATTTTGAGAAAGTATTCTTCAAAGACAAAAAGAAACAAAACCAGAGCAAGGACAACCCCACTGTTTTTGTCGGCATCAAAAGAAAATAAAAATAAAAAGAGGATAACATTGTATTTACAATGAGAATCATGAAGACTAATGAAGAGAGGATAGGAAAGGAGATCTGTAAGGATAAGGGAGGGATACGAAATTAAGAATAAACAGGAAGGGGGGGGGGCAGGTTTGGGGGGATGGGAGTAGAATAGTGGTTCGGAATGGCTGTAACAGGATTAGAGGCGAAGGTTATTGGATTCTACATCAACTTTAACACTATTAAGTCTCTGTACCTTGGGAAAGTTTCCAAAGATACCCGAAGTCTTCATGCTAACAATATCAATCCAAAAAAACACTTTTTTTAAAAGTTATGTTTTACATGTATCTCTAATAAAATTGGTTCACATTTGGAGGGACTTTTTTTAAATTATCTTTTCCTTATACCTGCAAAAAAGCTGTCACCTTTGGAGGGACTTTTTTTTTTATTATCTTTTCCTTATACCTGCAAAAAAGCTGTCACCTTTGGAGGGACTTTTTTTTTTTATTATCTTTTCCTTATACCTGCAAAAAAGCTGTCACCTTGCTGTCACCTTTGGAGGGACTTTTTTTTTTTATTATCTTTTCCTTATACCTGCAAAAAAGCTGTCACCTTTGGAGGGACTTTTTTTTTTAATTATCTTTTCCTTATACCTGCAAAGATACTGTGTCACCTTTGGAGGGACTTTTTTTTAAATTATCTTTTCCTTATACCTGCAAAGATACAGTGTCACCTTTGGAAGTACTTTTTTTTTTAGATTATCTTTTCCTTATACCTGCGAAAAAACTGTCACCTTTGGAAGTAATCTTTTAAATTTATCTTTTCCTTATACCTGCAAAAAAGCTGTCACCTTTGGAGGGACTTTTTTTTTTTTAATTATCTTTTCCTTATACCTGCAAAGATACTGTCACCTTTGGAGGTACTTTTTATTAATGATCTTTTCCTTATACCTGCAATAAAGCTGTCACCTTTGGAGGGATTTTTTTTTTTAATTATCTTTTCCTTATACCTGCAAAAAAAACTGTCACCTTTGAAAGTACTTTTTATTAATTATCTTTTCCTTATACCTGCAAAAAAGCTGTCACCTTTGGAGGGACTTTTTTTTTTTAATTATCTTTTCCTTATACCTGCAAAGATACTGTGTCACATTTGGAGGGACTTTTTTTAAATTATCTTTTCCTTATACCTGCAAAAAAAACTGTCACCTTTGGAAGTACTTTTTTTAACTTATCTTTTCCTTATACCAGCAAAAAAAACTGTCACCTTTGGAAGTATTTCTTTTTAAATTATCTTTTCCTTATACCAGCAATAAAACTTCCTCCCCTTTGGGAGAATTTCTTTAATCATATTTTCCTTATATCTAGAAAAAAAACTGGCTTACTTTGGGGGAGATTTTTTTTTAATTATCTTTTCCTTATACCTTCAATAAAACTGGCTCCTCTTTATGAGGGAGTTTTAAAAATTATTTTTTCCTTACTTCAATAAAACTGGGTCCCCTTTGGAGGGACCTTTTTAGATTATTTTTCCCCTTACCTACAATAAAACTGTCACCTTTGGAGGGACTTTTTTAAAATATTTTTTCCTTGCCTACAATAAAACTGGGTCACCTTTCGAGGGACTTTTTTTCTAATATTTTTTCCTTACCTACAATAAAACTGGGTCACCTTTGGAGGATTTTTCTAATTATATTTTCCTTATATATCTCCAATAGAATTGATTCAACTTTAAGGGGTATGGATTGTTTGTCTACTGTATTAAGATTTGTTTATTCAACAAACAGTAGACGAGGATAAATAACTTATACCATGATACTAAACTGATACGTTCTTTCCTTGTATTTTAAAGTTTTTCCATATCTCTTTAGCGACCCGATTCAATCTATCCTTATTTCAGTGAAATTTCTATTTACATTTCTAAATAAAGAAAAGAAAAAAATGCATTTGTATAGTACTAATTGATTAGAATCGTAACAAAATACAGTTCATAGAAAATCTTTATATGATTCAAATATATGTGATTGTGCATGCCCTTGGAAATGTTAATAACATTGATAACTGTTCATATGTAACAAAAGAAAAACTATTTTGTATCGCCTTATCAATGCATTATGAACACTTTCCTGCAATGCTAAAAGAGAATTTATTAACATTACATATCAATTTAATTTCCGTTTGGTCTTTCAAATGCCATTCCAGATGATATTTTCCAAAACTTCTTTGAAAATTTAAACAAATATCCGAGAACGAAAAAAACTTGAACTTGATATAGCTTCATAATTTCTTGTTCGCTCTCTGCTGAGTATCATCGAAGCCAAACTTGAAATTCCACCTTTCGACTCCTTCAAATCCCGGAGCAGACGAAAGATGCCAAGAATCTCCATATTCTGAAGAGGTGCAATATAACAAGCGAACCTTTTTGCTCCCGGCAGAAGAATGACGAAGAGGAGGACTTGAGGCATCATTCGAGTGTGAGAATATGGCTTTCAAATTTCATAACCCGGATGTCTCAGCAAAGAGACCAGGAAACGAAGGTATTGTTACACTTTCCAGGAACGGAGAAGGGGATGATTGAAAGGCAATATCATATGGAAGGGTTTCAGGTGTAAAAAGTCCACAATGATTACATACCGATTTATTCGCAAAATTATACTTAAAGCCGTTCTATATAGCTCTTTCTGTTTAATCAGTATAACAAGTCCTTTCCATTTATCAAAATATGAGCTCTATTTCTGTTTAATCACTATAACAAGTCCTTTCCATTTATAAAAATATGAGCTTTTTTTCTATTTAATCGGTATAACAAGTCCTTTCCATTCATCAAATTATGAGCTCTATTTCTGTTCAATCACTATAACAAGTCCTTTCCATTTATGAAAATATGAACTATTTTTCTGTTTAATCGGTATAACAAGGCCTTTCCATATATCAAAATATGAGCTCTATTTCTGTTCAATCACTATAGCAAGTCCTTTCCCTTTATCAATATATGATTTTCGGAATATAATTTTTTTTTCGTTTGGAAAACATATAATATCTGCAATTAATGACACCATTATTGTTTTGTTCGATTTTTCTGACTTATCAGATTTCATCGTCGTTGAAGATTGAGCAATCTTTTTATCTTTTTATTTTTCCATTTTTTTTTATTTATTTATTTTACAGGACTTCTCCGAAGTTGCGTTTGGATATAAAAGAGAATGTCTTACGAATGAATCTGAGATCAAATAAGGTGAGCTCATTATTGAAATAAATGATTAATAATGTTAGTAATATGTGTATTAATTGATTAGTGTTCAAATGCAAGAAATGAAAAAATAATTAGATTTATTTGATGTAAGAAATATACTATTAGTAAATAAAGAAATGGAAATTATATATATACATTATATATATATATATATATATATATATATATATATATATATATATATATATATATATATATATATACATAATTCTAAATAAGAATCCTCATCACTTACAACCACACTTCCACAAAGACCCGATTTTAATTTCTGATAAAAGATGAATTCTCTCTCTCTCTCTCTCTCTCTCTCTCTCTCTCTCTCTCTCTCTCTCTCTCTCTCTCTCACCTTTACCCCAAATCTCATAGAATCTTTTCTAATTAGTTTAGGCATTATAGAAGGGGCTCCTATTGTCTCTGGGACGTCTCAAGAGCATTAGGACCATCAATTGGTGCCAAGATCCTTCCAGTCTGTTTGATTTCGGTTGTGGTGGCCAGTGTGGTAACGTCCCTGATTGGTGAACGCCAGACTGGGATTCGCGTCCCGGTCAAACTCGTTAGTTCCTTTGGCCACTGCATCCTCATCATCCGTGTGAGGTAAGGATATGGGGTTTAGGGATGCCTATAGGTCTATCTGCTGATTCATCAGCAGCCATTGCCTGGCCATCCTTGGTCTTACCTTGAATGGAGAGGGGGGAGGTTTGTGGGAGCCTATAGGTCTATGCTGAGTCATCAGCAGCCATTGCCTGGCCTTCCTTGGTCCTAGCTTGAGTGGAGAAGGGGCTTGGGCGCTAATCATATGTCTATAGATGGTCAGTCTCTAAAGCATTGTCCTGCTTGATAGGGCAATGTCACTGTCTCTTGCCTCTGCCATTCATGAGCGGCCTTTATACCTCTAAACTTGAAGGCCAAAGGAATTATGTACAGATCTCTGGCAATAGATATTAGGGGATTTAGAATTTTAAAGATGGGTCTGTTGAAAAATAATGTTGAATATTTTTAGTTTCAATAATGTGAACTAAAAAGCATATTGGCACTAATAAAGTGTCTAATATCAGAAATACTACAGATATGGATATTTTCTGTAGCTTTTGGTGTTTAAAGGTTTAAAGGCCGATCATGAATAGCAGAAGCAAAGAAAATGACAATGACTCAGCAGGACAATACCCTAGAGGCTGACCATATACACATATCAAGCCCCCCCCCCTCCATCCAATGTAGGACCAGGGAAGGCCAGGCAATGGCTGCTGATGGCCCAGCAGGTAGGTCCATAGGCTCCCCCATCCTTTGCTCATAAGGATGGTGAGGTTGCAGACACTTAAAGAAACAATCACCCTCGAGTGAGTCTCGAATCTAAGTCTAGCTGAACGCCAGGCAGGAACAATTCTAAAAAAAAAGAAAAATATTCTTATATACTCTGTGAACTCTCATTTTAGGTACTTTGCATGTAATCTCTTCCAAATTATGAACATATATGATGGGAAACGTAGGTTTTTTTATATAAAAAAAAAAAAAAAAAAAAAAAAAAAAAAAGATCAGTTCGTTTCGATTAATCAGTTGCGCATGAACTCTCGGGTAATTCACAGCTGAAAACAAAATCATTAGGATAGCACTATTTAGTGGCCTTTGGAAACTTCCCTGCTTGGTCATCTGCCGAACTGGGATTCAAGTCCCGCTCAAGGTCAATAGTTTTTTGCACTGTCTGCAACCACACCATCCTTATGAGCTATGGATGGGGGTTTGGGGAAGCCTATAGGTATCCAGTCCCACAGCCCCCTACCCCACTCCCCCCCCCCACTCCTACCCCACTACCCCCCACCCCAAACAAACAAAAAATTGAATAAAATATATTTAGGACAGGTTATTCATAGATGCACCTGTCACAAGGCTACAGGGCTCTGTTTATTGATAAAATAGAATATGTTCTGCACTATAACATTGCTTAATATCACCCACAGTTCAATGATTTTCATGTTACACGCCAAGAAGAGACGATAGCAATTTGCGGATATTAAATTACACCGATCTATCGCCATCTCTCAAGTCTAATTGGAGGAGCTATGAACTGTGCAACAGTTATTGCCTGTAAATTGCGGAGTAATGTGTAATGCTGGGCTGTAATTGCCCCAGCACTATCTCATAAAAGTAATTGCCAATAAAAACGTTCTCCTCTAGCACCTGGAAGAAATAATAGCACGTTTACCTCATATTAATGCTAATATCATTTACGCCATCTTGGATTTCTGGGGAAATTTTGAGCTTTTTTTTTCCATTCTCTCATTTTTATCTTTTTTTTTTATGTCTTTGTTGATTGAGTAGTTACTCGTTGTTGAAAGGAATGAAGTAGAGACGGCTGTTATATCTACACTTGAGATATTGGTAAGAATTGCTTCATAAAAAAAAAAAAAACAGGAAATGCATAGCAAGGTCTATTTTTGGTAGTTTTCAAATCACTTATCATCATCATCATCATAATAGTAATAGTAATAATGATAATTATCATTATTATTATCATTATTATCATTATTATTATTATTATCATTAAATATTATAATTATCGTCATCATTTATATTATAATATCATCATCATTAATATTATAATGATCATCATCATCATCATCATTATTATTATTATTATTATTATTATTAATATTATTATTATTATCATTATCATTATTATTATTATTATCATCATTATTATAAGCTAGGCTATAACCCTAGTTGGAAAAGCAAGATGCTATAAATCCAAGGGCTCCAACAAGGAAAAATAAGAAAAATAAGAATATTTTATGACTCATCGAGGTCCGTGTATGTATTTCAGTGATCCATCTATCATAAAAGCCTTATTCATCACCAGAGAATGAAGGAAATAAAGAATGGAGGAAAAAGCAAGCAATGAAGACCAAGACCAATCAGAACAAATGTAACTTTTAAACGACGCAGGAAATAGTTGCAGAAGATAAATACGTCTTGGGAACGAGAGACCGAAAAGAAAGACCAGAGATACTTTATAGCAAGCATAGTCCGGTGCAAAACTCCAAAAGTCTTTAAAAATAATATAAAAAAAAATAACCTCAGGACTCTTTTGATCCGACATATTTTGGTGATACATAAAAATGCTAAAATTATCATATCTATCTCGCAGGTATCATCATCATCATCATCATCTCCTCCTACGCCTATTGACGCAATGGGCATCAGTTAGATTTCGCCAGTCGTCTCAACCTTGAGCTTATAATTCAATACTTCTTCATTCATCATTTCCTACTTCGCACTTCATAGTCCTCAGCCATGTAGGTCTGAGTCTTACAACTCTTCTGGTGCCTTGTGGAGCTAAGCTGAATGGTTGATTGACTAATGTCTTCCAAATTATGAATTGTAGGTATAGAATAGTATTAATAAAGCAGTTAGTTACCTATCAATTTATCATTATCTTGCATTCAATGTCTATGTCTATGTCTATTGCTGTATCTGGTCGTCAGAGCATGTAATTCAAGCATTTGTTTATCCAATATATCCAAGTGATATATTCCGATTGATATTGGCTCTGTGAACATTAAATTACAAGTGAACATATCCGCTTGTGAATTTATGAATAACTCCTTGATTAAAGGGCTAAGTAAATTAGACATGCATTGAGAATGAATTATAATGTGAGGATTAGTTATGCTGAAATGAATCTAGGTTCCTTTGAATTACGAGTATCCAACTAATGAAATATTTCACCTTGATAAACACA
This sequence comes from Palaemon carinicauda, assembly GCF_036898095.1. NCBI lineage: Eukaryota > Metazoa > Arthropoda > Malacostraca > Decapoda > Palaemonidae > Palaemon > Palaemon carinicauda. The sequence goes on along the minus strand of NC_090737.1, from coordinate 129,722,229 downwards.
TAAACCTAGAACTTTTTTTTTCTTTTTTTTTACTGCAAAGAAGAAATACCGTTTCAGATTTATTTTTGCAATTGCACTGCAAAGAGGAGATGATGTTTTAAATTTGAATGGCTGAAAACATTTACTTCAACATTTTAAAAGAAAGGTTATATAATTATTTTCAAAGGGGAACACAAGTGGCTGCAAATTATCTTGAAGCAATGGAATCTGGCGAGTTATGAAAAGGGCATAACGATAATTAACATATTAAATTATTATTAGATCTATTATGATAAGGAGACTAGAAATTTTCCATATTATGAGGGGAATTAATTAACAGCCAGAGATGAATTAAAACAATATTCGCAAATAATTACACCAAACCAAAAAAGATTGTTGTTAGGTCTGTCTTAAGTGAAATGATAAGGTAAATCCTATAAATCTCAATAATGAATAATCCTCGGGGAAGATTTCATTTCCTGTAACATCAACTAAATACAAATAGTAATATTACAGCCACACATGAAGCTACCACACCTTTAAATCATCATTAAATGTTAAGTCTGCAAATCCTTTTATTTACAATAATTCATGCATTCCGTTAACAAGAATCCATGCA
>NC_090737.1:129704131-129716631 GCF_036898095.1 Palaemon carinicauda | reverse complement strand
GCATATAAACAAATATATGAATATAGGATATACTCTATGTATCTATACATACACACACACACACACACACACATATATATATATATATATATATATATATATATATATATATATTCATATATATATATATATATATCTACATATACATGTGTGTATATTTACATATATATATATATATATATATATATATATATATATATATATACATATATGTATATACACATATATAAATTACCCTTCGCACCTATAAACCATATCCTCGTCCCCAAGGAACGGACACCAAAGAAGCAAAAGACCAAAGAAAAAGTTCCTCTCTGGATCGCTCTTAGCGTTTGAGAATTCTTCTTGGCACATCCAGACCAAAATAATCTTTGAGTCTTCTTTAGCCTTTTTTGGGGGGAGGCATCGCTCAAGACTGAGACTCTGACATAGTTTCTTTGGCAATTCTCCTAAGTCCTTGGTCTCCCAAAACTGTATCTACTTTGGCTTATCCCAAAAGGACATCATCAAAACTTTTCACTTTATTTGATCTCTGTAGTCCACTGTTACTATTCTCGCTTCTGGGTTTTCGTGTATATTAGTGTACTTTTTAAAAGTGTTTGTTTGATCTTCCTTAGGAATATAAATATATATATATATATATATATATATATATATATATATATATATATTTATATATATATATACACATATATATATATATATAGATATATATATATATATATATATATATATATATATATATATATATATATATGTATATTTACACAGATGCATATGCATGGAAGTAAGGTATTCAAATTTTCAAACAAATGAACACGACTTATTGATACTTATAAGGCACGCGCAATCAAGGGTGACAGAATCAAGGAGAGATCCTCAGAATATAGGAAAATTTAAAAGTGGTAAATGATTAATTCAAGGATCAAAAGACTTTGAAAGTTACTTACATCAAACGAGGAAATAATTGCCACTCAAGTAATATGCGGAATTCTTTAAGATTTTTTTCTGATCTTATTCGGTAAGACAGTTTACAATATTGATAAGGAATAGTAAAGTTTCCATGAAGTGGAGAAGAAATATCACTATTGCAAAGAGTTGAGGACCATTTTGGATTCATGTATTTTACTACAAAGATGTACATGAATGGAAGCCGCTGGGCAGGAGAAGACGTGGTAGACCAAGAGAAACGTGGCTGATGACAATGCTGAGGGAGGTTGGATCTGAGAATTAGGTTAAACTCTGAGAGGTTGTGGTGGCCAATGTGATAACGTCCCTGATTGTTGAAAGCCAGACTGGGATTTGAGTTCCGCTTAAACTCATTAGTTCCTTTGCTCGCCCGAACCTCACAATTCTTGTGAGCTAAGGAAGGGGGTTTTGGGGGACCATATAGGTCTGTCTGCTGAGTCATCAGAAGCCATTGCCTGGCCCTCCTTGGTCCTAGCTTGAGTGGAGAGGGGGCTTTGGCGCTGATCATATGTATATATGGTCAGTCTCTAGAGCATTTTTTTTGCTTGATAGGGCAATGTCACTATCCCCTGCCTATGGCATTCATGAGAGGCCTTTAAACTTTTGAACAGGGAAGAGACGTATGGCCTGAATTCATTGAGGTTCTATGCATCCCGTGGGTGCCAGATAATTACAAAGCATTACAAAAGTATTGCTTTGTAATTAAATAATACACCAAATAAATTACTAATGGGTATTATCCATATTTTCTTGTAATTATAACATATAGCTTATAACCTTTCCTTTAGAGCAACTATTGAATTACTGAATAGATAAGTGTTGTTACTACGTTTGCTCTTATTTTATATTTCACTTAGTGTAATTATATTATTATTATTATTGTTATTGTTATTATTATTATTATTATTATTATTACTATTATTATTATTATTATCATTATTATTATTACTATTATTATTATTATTATCATTATGATTATGATTATTATTATTATCCCTAGCTAAGCTACAGCCCCAGTTGCAAAAGTAGAAAGCTATAAGCCCGAGCCCTCCAACTGTGAAAAATAACCCGGTGAGGAAAGGAAATAAAGAAATAAACAAACTACAAGAGAAGCAATTAAAAATTAGAATAACATATTTTAAGAACAGTAATAACATTAAAGTAGATCTTTCATAAATGAACTATAAAAAGAGAGTTACGTCAGCCTGTTCAACATAAAAAGACTGATTAATATTTTATTATGGAGTAGAGGTGACAATTTCCTCCATCTGCTAATTATCACACTCGTTTAATAAGGATACTCTGGATAATTAAAACGGGAAAAGTAGAGATTTATATTCAACTTTTTATTTCTAACGTTGTGGTTGTTAAGGCTGATAAAGTAGTTGTGTAATATAAAATTGTAATACATTTTGTTTTATTAGTTGTTATAAATTATGTAAACATGGCAATCACTTGTTAATAGCAATTTATTATTATACATGAATTGGTCTTGTATTTTAAAAAAAGGATTGAGTTGTTGTTGTTATTGTTGTACCTATTTAAATTTGGCTATTGCTAACAATTCCACTTACTGTTTTCCATGGTCTGTGATGGCCTGGCCATTGCTGACATCCAATAAAAAACAAGTTAATTTACTATCTTTAAATAGTATCTGTTTGGGCTTGTCACTTGTGATTATCCAAAATAGTAATCAATGATACAGAAAGATTAATGTGACGAGATTGTTTTTAAAATATGATGGATGCCTTCTCTTTGTGATTAGCATGTAATTTTGCAAAATGAAACATGGCTATTGGCTAGATTAAAAATACCTGTTCTTAAAAAGGATATAGATATTATTACTAGCTAAGCTACATCACTAGTGGGAAGAGCAGGATGATATAAGCCCAGGGGCTTCAACGAGGAAAATAGCTCAGTGAAAAAAAAAATAAGGAAACAGATAGAACAGAGTGCCTGATTAGTACCCTCGAGCAGGAGAACTCTAACCCAAGACAGTGGTTAGATTTAAATGACCTGCTCTTACAAAAGATCTAGAATGAGATCACCTTGACCCAATTTTTCTATATAAAGAAAATTCTATCTTTCAATTAAATAATCCAATGATATAAAACTATAATCACGTTTATCAATTGACTAAAATATTTTGTATTTGATAATCTTACGAAAAGTCACAAATATTTTGAAGTTCTTTCAGGAGAGATTAGCTCACCAAACTTTCAACTGTGCTCCACAAGGCAATAGCAAAGTTGTAAGACCCAGGTGTACATGGCTGAGGACTATGAAGCGTGAAATAGGAGATGATGAATGGAGAAGTATTAAATTAAAAGCTCAAGATAGAGACGACTGGCGAAATCTAACCGAGGCCCTTTGCTTTACTCAGCGTAGGAGGAGATGCTGATGAAAAGTGAAGGTGGCCAGAGAGGAATATCAAACTGCACCCGATATATCTCCATCCCTCAAGCCTAATTGGAGGAGCTATGAACTGTGCGACAGTTATTGCCTGTAAATTGCTGAGTAATGTGTACTGCTGCGTTGTAATTGTCCACCCACTATCTCATAAAAGTAATTGGCAATTGAGACGTTCCTCCTCGGCGCCTAAGACAAAATAGGACATAACCCGCCATTACGGTTATTATCATTCTCGCCATCTTGGGTCTCAGGAAGAATTCCAAACACTTTCCATTCCCCCCCCCCCCTCTCTCTCTCTCTCTCTCTCTCTCTCTCTCTCTCTCTCTCTCTCTCTCTTTAATACCCCTCGGCCATAAATGGAGGTGTTCTTCATCGTAACAGATTGCAGTGGGAGTATAAATTGGCATTAATGATATAGATATAAGTATTTACTGTCTTTAAGAAGATAAAATCATAAATTTAACATAAAATTTTTACTTTCGGTGGACTGGTTATTATTATTATTATTATTATTATTATTATTATTATTATTAACAGCCAAGCTACAACCCTTGTTTAAAAAAGCAGGATGTTATAAACCCAAGGTCTCCAACATGGAAAATAATTCAGTGAGGAACCGACAGAAGTGTACCAACCGTGTGTCACACGATCGTACATAGTAACAACATTTCATTTTGTGTATATATTATGCTTGTATCTTCGCTCTCCCCACGCACTAACAAGAACATGAAATAACATGTGTTTTTCTCACCGTTAGCTGTTAACCGATGCGGTGTCGGTTTGAACAGAAAATTTCCTGTTGTATTGAGTTTTTGTATATAAAGGAGAGTGTTCTATAATAAAGTTACTCAGTTGCTTTCATCCTGCCTTTGAGTCACAACCTTCTCTCGGCTCGTCACAGAAGTGTGTGACTGAGTGTACCCTTAAGGAAGAGAACTCTAACCCTCTCAATAATCATGAAGTCATCAAAATGATTTTTTTAATAGGTTGAGTTAAGACCAACCATTTGATATCTAAGTAAATACGCACTAATATCCAAACACAAATACTGTGTATACAATGAAAATGGTTTGTTCTTCATATTACTATAACATCTCTTGCTTGAGGGTACACTTGGGGACACTGTTCTACCTTCTTTTTTTTATAGTTTATACATGAAATATTTATTTTAATGCTGTTACTGTTCTTGAAATACTTTATCTTAATTGTTCATTACGTCTCTTATAGATGATTTATTTCCTTGTTTTCTTTACTCACAAGAATATCTTTCCTTGTTGGAGCCCTTGGGCTTATAGCATCCTGCTTTTCCAACTAGGGTTGTAGCTTCGCTGTTAATAATAATAATAATAATAATAATAATAATAATAGTATTGATAATGATAATAATTATAATAATAATAATGATAAGAATAATAATAATAATAGTAATAATAATAATAATAATGATAATAATAATAATAATGATAATAATAATTATAATAATAATAATAATAATAACAATAATAATAATAATAATAACAACAACAACAACAACAATAATAATAATAATAATAATAATAATAATAATAATATTCAATTGATATGTCTATCATAAAAGTCTTGCTCATCAGAGAATGAAGGAAATAAAGAATGGAGGAACAAGCAAGCAATGAAGACAAAGACCAATCAGAACAAATGTAACTTTTAAACGAGGCAGGAAATAGTTGCAGAAGATAAATACGTCTTGGGAACGAGAGACCGAAAAGACAGATCCGAGAAACTTTATAGCGAGCGAAGTCTGACGCGAAACTCGAAAAGTACTTTGAAAAATCACCTCTGGTTTATTTTGCTTCGATATATTTCGGTGATACAAAAATCTGTCATATTTATTTCATTATTATTATTGTTATTAAAATTATTATTATTAATACTATTACTATTATTATTATTATTATTACTATTATTATTATTATTATTATCATCAATAGTAGTAGTAGTAGTATCAACATCATTATTATTATTATTATTATTATTATTATTATTATTATTATTATTATTATTATTGGTGTTGTTATTATTATTATTATTGTTGTTGTTGTTATTATTATCATTATTATTATTATTATTATCATTATTATTATTATTATTATTATTATTATTAACATCAATAGTAGTAGTAGTAGTATCAACATCATCATTATTATCATTATTATCATAATATTATTATAATTATCATTATTTATTTATTTTTTAAGTTAATTAAACTAGGCCCTATAACAGCGCTGATTCATTTCCACTCTAGGCAAGAACATCTGTCTCTTATTACAGTATAAAGCAATCTTGAAGTAAAAAATAAAAAATCTATGAATAAAAACAATGAAAAAGCGTTAAATAATCATAAAATGAATTCCATATCAACAGCATACTACGATACGACGTCTCTTCCTTCCTGTCAGTTTGAAGGGATATTAGTGCCAGTTGATCGCCTTAAATGCCCATTCGCGCGATCCATAGCGATCTATGGCGATCTATGGAGGATAGCGGTTTGATCTATAGCTCCGGATTTAATTAAGAGGGGTCTCTATGGGATTTATAGGGGTCAGGGGGGAGGGGAGATACCACTATCCTTCATCAGAGAGGTAGGTGTTGTAAATGATGAGATTTTGTCGAGTGAAATATGTGGATACTTACTCATTTTTCTTCTTTTTCCATTTAAGTTTTAGATATTTTTACTTTAATTCTAATTTCATTTAAAGGGTTAAAGGCCACTCCTGAGACTGACCATATATACATATGATCAGCTCCCAAGTCCCCTCTCCATCCAAGCTATTACCAAGGAGGGCAAGGCAATGGCTGCTGATGACTCAGCAGATAGACCTATAGGGTCCCTAAACACCCCACCCCCATCTTTAGCTCACAGGGATAGTAAGGTTGCCCCGACCAAAGAAACTAACGAGTTTGAGGGGGGGAACTCGAAGCCTAGTCTGGCGTTTACCAGTCAGGGACGTTACCACATCGTCCACCTTAAAGAAAATTAGACTTACTGGGTCATAGGCCTTGGTCACTTATTCTAATATACTAGTGTACACAACCCGTCAGATATGACTGCTATATATTTAGATATGCATGCACACGTACCCCCTCTCCCCGGGGTATGACTACTCTCTTTGCTTCCTAACCCAGAAATATATATATATATATATATATATATATATATATATATATATATATATATATATACATATATATACATACAGAGAGAGAGAGTATGATATATTATTATTATTATTATTATTATTATTATTATTATTATTATTATTATCATCATTATCTAAGCTAGTTGGGAAAGCAGGATGCTATAAGCCAAAGGGATCCATCAGGAAAAATATCTCAGTGGGGGAAAGAAACAAGGAAACAGATAGAATAGTGTACCCTCAAGCAAGAGAGCTCTAACCCAAAACAGTGGAAAACCATGGTACAGAGGCTATGGCACTCCTTAGTCTAGAAAACAATGGTTTTATTTTGGAGTGTCTTTCTCCTAGAAGAGTTGCTTACCATAGCTGAAGAGTCTCTTCTACTCTTACCAAGTGGGAAGTAGCCACTGAACAAGTACAGTGAAGTGGTTAACCCCTTGAGTGAAGAAGAATTGTTGTGTAATCTCAGGGTTGTCAGGTGTATGAGGATAGAGAAGAATGTGGAAAGAATATCGCAGACTATTCGGTGTATGTGTAGGAAAAAGAAAATGAGCCGTATTCAGAGAGAGGGATCCAATTTAGTACTATCTGTCCAGTTAAAAGATCCAATAACTCTCTAACGGTAGTATCTCAACTGGTGGCTGGTGCCTTGGCCAACCTACTACCTATTACCCTGAGGAGCACCAGATATCACAATCCTACACTCACTATGGTGCCCATCAACAACACCTCTTTGCGATCTATTACTTAAAAAGTCAATAATGATGCTAAGAAACGACCCACCCATACACTCTACACAATAGTTGCTTCATAACGCTCAATGGTACTACAAATCCCCTTACATTCTCTAATCTATTCATCTCTAATTTGCACTCACTGCTGCTCTTCATAGACATGGAGCCACCTCCTTTCTAATTCGTATTTCACTCTTTCTACTTTAATTAACTCTCCTTACTAAAATAAACCTTGGTATTTTCCTGTTATTGCATGTATACTAATTTCCGATGTAACTCCAATACTATTTTTTTAGGTTAGGTTAGGTTAGGTTTGTATTGTACATACATACATATACCAAGGCACCTCCCCCAATTTTGGGGGGTAGCCGACATCAACAAAGAAACAAAAACAAAAAGGGGATCTCTACTCTCTACGTTCCTCCCAGCCTAACAAGGGACTCAACCGAGTTCAGATGGTACTGCTAGGTTGTCACAGCCCACCCTCCCACATTATCCACCACAGATGAAGCTTCATAATGCTGAATCCCCTACTGCTGCTACCTCCGCTGTCATCTAAGGCATCGGAGGCAGCAGCAGGGCCTACCGGAACTGCATCACAATCGCTCGCCATTCATTCCTATTTCTAGCACGCTCTCTTGCCTCGCTCACATCTATCCTCCTATCACCCAGAGCTTCCTTCACTCCATCCATCCACCCAAACCTTGGCCTTCCTCTCGTACTTCTCCTATCAACTCTTGCATTCATCACCTTCTTTAGCAGACAGTCATTTTTCATTCTCTCAACATGGCCAAACCACCTCAACACATTCATATCCACTCTAGCTGCTAACTCATTTCTTACACCCGTTCTCACCCTCACCACTTCGTTCCTAACCCTATCTACTCGAGATACACCAGCCATACTCCTTAGACACTTCATCTCAAACACATTCAATTTCTGTCTCTCCATCACTTTCATTCCCCCCAACTCCGATCCATACATCACAGTTGGTACAATCACTTTCTCATATAGAACTCTCTTTACATTCATGCCCAACCCTCTATTTTTTACTACTCCCTTAACTGCCCCCAACACTTTGCAACCTTCATTCACTCTCTGACGTACATCTGCTTCCACTCCACCATTTGCTGCAACAACAGACCCCAAGTACTTAAACTGATCCACCTCCTCAAGTAACTCCATTCAACATGACATTCAACCTTGCACCACCTTCCCTTCTCGTACATCTCATAACCTTACTCTTACCCATGTTAACTCTCAACTTCCTTCTCTCACACACTCTTCCAAATTCTGTCACTAATCGTCCAAGCTTCTCTTCTGTGTCTGCAACCAGTACAGTATCATCTGCAAACAAAAACTGATTTACCTCCCATTCATGGTCATTCTCGTCTACCAGTTTTAATCCTCGTCCAAGCACTCGAGCATTCACCTCTCTCACCACTCCATCAACGTACAAGTTAAACAACCACGGCGACATCACACATCCCTGTCTCAGCCCCACTCTCACTGGAAACCAATCACTCACTTCATTTCCTATTCTAACACATGCTTTACTACCTTTGTAGAAACTTTTCACTGCTTGCAACAACCTTCCACCAACTCCATATAACCTCATCACATTCCACATTGCTTCCCTATCAACTCTATCATACCCTTTCTCCAGATCCATAAACGCAACGTACACCTCCTTACCTTTTACTAAATATTTCTCGCATATCTGCCTAACTGTAAAAATCTGATTCATACAACCCCTACCTCTTCTAAAACCACCCTGTATTTCTAAGATTACATTATCTGTTTTATCCTTGATCCTATTAATCATTACTCTACCATACACTTTTCCAACTACGCTTAACAAACTAATACCTCTTGAATTACAACACTCATGCACATCTCCCTTACCCTTATATAGTGGTACAATACATGCACAAACCCAATCTACTGGTACCATTGACAACACAAAACACATATTAAACAATCTCACCAACCATTCAAGTACAGTCACACCCCCCTCCTTCAACATCTCAGCTCTCACACCATCCATACCAGATGCTTTCCCTACTCTCGTTTCATCTAGTGCTCTCCTCACTTCATCTATTGTAATCTCTCTCTCATTCTCATCTCCCATCACTGGCACCTCAACACCTGCAACAGCAATTATATCTGCCTCCCTATTATCCTCAACATTCAGTAAACTTTCAAAATATTCCGCCCATCTTTTCCTTGCCTCCTCTCCTTTTAACAACCTTCCATTTCCATCTTTCACTGTCTCTTCAATTCTTGAGCCAGCCTTCCTTACTCTCTTCACTTCTTTCCAAAACTTCCTCTTATTCTCTTCATATGAATGACCCAATCCCTGACCCCACCTCAGGTCAGCTGCCCTCTTTGCCTCACGTACCTTGCGCTTTACTTCCAAATTTTTCTCTTCATATTTTTCATACTTCTCTATTGTATTGTATTGTATTGTAGGTGGATAAAATTCACACCTAACCTAACCCAACCTAACCTAATCTAAAAATAGCATTGGCGTTATATCGGAAATTAGTGATGGGGCAACAACAGGAAAGTACCTAAACCTTTTACCACCCTTATATACTTCCATGTTTCTCATCTTAGAATTTATCTAAATGAACATATAAAAAAATAAATGAATTTCGACCTCTGTAAAGCTGTGAGTAAATTGGTTCCGCCTCTTTCTCCATATCCATCCCAATCCACTTTCATTCCAGGCGCACTCCACCTCGCAACGAATTATTAATAAGAGCCTACCTCCTTTTGATTAAGAATTAATGGTTCATCTGTGTTCATTCGTCGTTAACTGCTGTTAATGCAGCGAATATCAGGATGTAAAGGACAGAGTCCTAGTTTCCTTTTTTGTGGGTAATAAGGTGAAGACTTTGTCGTTGAGATACGATTATGAATCATAGAGAGAGAGAGAGAGAGAGAGAGAGAGAGAGAGAGAGAGAGAGAGAGAGAGAGAGAGAGAGAGAGATTCAAAGTTTAAATATTCATCATTAGTTATTTCTAAGAATTTAAATGGGACTACAGTGAGCAAAGTATCATGAAAAAAAAAATCAAATTAAGTTAAAAATATAATCCTGTAAAAAGTGAGAGAGAGAGAGAGAGAGAGAGAGAGAGAGAGAGAGAGAGAGAGAGATGAGAGAGAGAGAGAGAGAGAGAGAGAGAGAGAGAGAGAGTGGATTTCTTAGGCTTATTAGATATCAATAATCTACAACTTTCAAAGATCTCTCTCTCTCTCTCTCTCTCTCTCTCTCTCTCTCTCTCTCTCTCTCTCTCTCTCTCTCAGTTAAATTACCAAAGCCTCTTGGAATAATGAGGCTCAAAAAAGTTTTAACTGGGGCTAACTTTCTGTATACATTTAGAGTTAGGTGAGAAAAGATATATATTTCCTTAAAAGACATTCCTCTTTTGTTATCGTCTCTGCTAACAATTATGAAAAAGGTGATCAACTAGTAAATTCCCGCTAATTTTTGGGAGATTGTTTAAACGTAAGGTATCAAATAAAACAATTTATTCCAAAACGAGAAAAGAAATTAAGTGTTTAGCACCTGAAGGTTTTTGAAGTGAAGACATTGGGAGTTGTGGTGGCCAATGTGGTAACGTCCCTGACAGGTGAACGCCAGACTGGGGTTCGAAGACAGCTCAAACACGTTAGTTCCTTTGGTCGTTGCAACCTCACCATCCTTGTGAGCTAAGGATGGGGTTTGGGGGAGCCTATAGGTTTATCTGCTGAGTCATCAGCAGCCATTGCCTGGCCCTCCTTGGTCCTAGCTTGGGTGGTGAGTGGGCTTGGGAGCTGATCATATATGTATATGGACAGTCTCTAGGGCATTGTACTACTCTGTAGGGCAATGTTATCGTCTCTTGACCCAGGATTAAGAGAGCTTGAGTTTTTGTTGTTCTCCCAAGTTGAGTCAAATACAGACTGATGACATTTCTTAATCTGAACCCTAACCAATGCAGCTGCTCAGCGACGTGCGCAAGATTGTTCTTATTTTGGTCAGAAGTGGGCTAACCCGGTATTCTTTTAACCCTGCCTTGACCATGCCCTCCATGAGCAGCCTTTAAACCTTTGAAAAGTTAAATATTCTCTGTTCTTCAATTCTTTACGCAATAGCTAGATGCCTCGAAACGAAATGAAATATTCATAGTTTCTGCATCAAAAGTGTACGATTACTCGTATTTAATATGCCAGTGACTTACTTACCGCGTAATTTCCTGTATTATGATTCTTTTTTTTCTGTTTATCTTGTGTTATGTTTTAATCATCTGGGGAATATTTTCTAGCGTGGTGTAATCTGCTTTTGTGCACCTTTTTGACGTGGGTGATATGTATATATATATATATATATATATATATATATATATATATATATATATATATATATATATATATATATATATGTATGTATGTATATATATATTTATATATATATGTATATATATACAATATATATGTATATATATACAACATATATATATATATATACATATATATATATATATATGCGTGTGTGTATATGTATGTATGTAAGCATATTAGTGTGTCTATAATGTATACATACATATATGTGTATATATGCATACATATTTATATATATGTATATATACATATATATATATATATATATGTATATATACATATACACATATACACACATATGTATATATATATATATATATATATATATATATATATATATAAATATGTATATATGTATATATATATATATATATATATATATATATATATATATATATACTATATAAAACTATATATATATATATATATATACATACATATATATAATGTGTGTGTATACATATATACAGTGTATATATATATATATATATATATATATATATACACACATTAAAATTTTCTATATAGAACTAAAACGGTTCACCAAATTAAAACAAATTACTTCCTCGTCCTACTCGAAATACTTTTCCACTTGTCCAATTTGCTAACAGAAGAAAAACTACGCCGGAGTATCTCCTTCAAAAATTAGAAACGACTTCCAGCCATCTCCTTCGACGTAAATGGGATCTTTTTTTTCCTTTCTCTCAAGGAAAAGTTTTAACGGAAAGAAAGACCTGTTTCAGCCTATTAGAGATTTCTTTTACATGAGAGAGAGAGAGAGAGAGAGAGAGAGAGAGAGAGAGAGAGAGAGAGAGAGAGAGAGAG
>NC_090737.1:129694131-129699131 GCF_036898095.1 Palaemon carinicauda | reverse complement strand
TATAGCCTCCGTACCTGTATTGCTCTCGTATATGTAGATGGTATTGCCGTTGATGGCGGGAGTCACGAACGTATGATAAATTCGAAAAGAGGTCGGAAACAGCAACGCTATCATAGTTGTCCCTTTTTGAAAATACAAAAAGGGACTGATAACAATGGAGCAAGGGAGATTGCAACTCTCTATACGTCAAAATGTTTTGTTTTGAATGTCGTTTTGGACGTTGGATGTTGGGTTGCCAGATGCAAGGGAATAGTAGAATGGGAGAGCATTAGAATTGTGTATTATAAGCTTCAGCTTAGGTACGAATGTTGCATTTTGAAGGGAGTAGAGGTGTTGATTTGAATATATACTGGTATTTCTATTTGTTTGTATTATTATTATTATGATTATTATTATTATTATTATTATTATTATTATTATCATCATTATTATTATTATTACAGGCTAAGCTATAACCCTACCTGATTGGAATATGTACTAATATTTCTACTTGTTTATCCTTCTATCTGTCTAGTATTATTATTATTATCATTATTATTATTATTAGTAGTAGTAGTAGTAGTAGTAGTATTACAGGCTAAGCTACAACCCTAGTTGGAAAAGCAGGATACTATAAACCCAAGGACTCCAACAGGGAAAAATAGCCCAGTGAGGAAAGGAAACCAGGAAATAGATAAACTACGTGAAAAGAAATAAACATGAAAAAAAATTTCCAATGAACAGTAACAACATTCAATTAGATTTTTTATATATAAACTATAAATACTTCAATAAACAAGAGAAAGAGAAATACGATAGAACAGCGTGCCCGAGTGTACCCTCAAGCAAGAGAACTCTGAAGCAAGTCATGATATTTGTAGTAAGTTTCTTTCTCTGTTATTTTTTACTTTTCTTCATAGTTATATACTGTTAGGTGTGTTCCAAGATGTAATTAATCCACTTGTTAAAGACAATTTTCAAGACTTATCGAGTTTGGATATTCATCTTAACTGTTATAGCTTCATTGATCTAATAATATCTTGAAAAACATATCTTATATCTAAAAATTGAAAAACACCAACATCTCTCAGTGAAAGACAGCATGGCTATAGAATTTAACATTCCATTAGAGCTGTTCTCTTTAACTCATATTTTCATAACATGTCATTTACTTTTCACTCACTTATCTATCGCCTTAGTATCAATGTATAATAACTATGATTCTTTTGGTTATATTTTCTAAGATACAAATTCTGAACAAAGCATAAAACTTAAAAAATTAAAGAATATAAAATTTTTCTCAAGATAACGCAAGAAAACTCTAAAACTAAAAGAATAAAGTCCTTGTGCCATAATAGAGCAGCTCAAGGATAAAACTGACAATATATATATATATATATATATATATATATATATATATATATATATTGAGGTAGGTCGTTGCTCCTGGCGAGCTTCAAAGATAAAATAAAAAGGAGGACGAATAGTCTGGACAACATCTTTCAATTTATTGGTGCCGACGTTTCAGGACTCATCCCATTATCAAGGCTAAAATGGACATATAAAACATTATAAGCAAAACTCAGTAAAAATATGTAAAATACAAAAAACACAGTCAAAATTAAAATTGAAATTATAAACACAGTTACAAGTAAAATATGGAGATAAAAATATTAACTAAAAGAAAAGTATCTTAAAATTAAATATACAAAAATCAAAATTGTCTAAGGAGACCAACCTGTCTGGAACAGACTAGAGTACTGAGTGACTATCTGAAGGACAGCACTCAGAAGGAAAATTCTAAATTTGCCAGCTTAAGCGATGTGGAGGGGGACAGAGGATAATTGGCTGTTTAGTTTAGGAGCCTTTTCTTTAATCATTAACGATTCCAAAACTAGTAGAGAGGAGTTATTTGGCGCTTGAGCTATGATTTCAAAGTTTTTGTATGCAATGTTGGTCTTGCATTTACTTGCATGTTCTCTGATGGTTGAGAATTCTTTGGTTTTGAGCGCACATCCAGTTCTATGACTCACTCCCCGATGCGCATCTATGCGAACTTTCAGCAGTCTTTTTGTGGAACCCACATAATTTCCGAGATTACATCTCGGACAAGTAAACATATAGACCACCGAAGAACGCATTAGGTCGGGGAGAGAATCCTTAATTCTAAACATAGATCCCACTGTCAG
Source organism: Palaemon carinicauda (assembly GCF_036898095.1). Classification (NCBI taxonomy): domain Eukaryota; kingdom Metazoa; phylum Arthropoda; class Malacostraca; order Decapoda; family Palaemonidae; genus Palaemon; species Palaemon carinicauda. The sequence goes on along the minus strand of NC_090737.1, from coordinate 129,696,963 downwards.
GGGATTCTTAAAAATAAGTTTAAAATCCAGACTTGGAAAATTGTCTAAAATGACCTTTTTAATTTGTTTCCCATATTTTCCGTTATTAATAAAAGGCAATGAGGCATAGAAAATCATTTTTGGTACTGTAGGAACTTGAAGTTTAGGTTGGTAATGTTTGGTCAGAAATTTGTTAACTAATCTATAAAATATTTTAGTTGGAAAACAGTTATCCTTGAAATGCTGCTTCAGAAAGACTATTTCATTATGAAAGGATGTCCAGTCAGACGAAAGGTAAAATGCCCTGCAGATCAGGGTTGTTACGGCATTTAACTTAAAATTATAAAAGCAAAAGCTAAAAAAATTGGTGCCTAAACCAGTGAACGTCTTTTTTCTAAATACGCTTGTTTCTAGACGTGTCTGCCCTCTTGAGATGTTAATGTCAAGATATGGTAACTTGTTATTATCTTCTTCCTCAATAGTGAACTTGATGTTTGGATGAACGTTATTGATGAAATCTAAAAATCTAGCAGCATGTTCCTTTTGCTTGAAAGTAGCTAACGTATCATCTACGTAGCGTTTATAAAATATAGGTCTAAATAGCAAAGGACATTGGTCTAAAAACTGCTCCTCAAGGTGACACATAAAAATATTGGCGAAGGTGGGCCCAAGAGGGCTACCCATAGCCATACCATCAAGTTGTTTAAACAACTTGCCATCAAAAATAAAATGAGTGTCAATCACTGCCAGTTCAAGTAATTTTTTAAAATCAGATTTATTAAAACCGTGATATAAGTCGTTTGGAAAAATAAAAAGTTTATTTAAAATTATTTCAATGGTTTCTTGCAAGGGCACGTTCGTAAAAAGTGATTCAACATCATAGCTAACCATATAATTACATTTGTTTTGAGTGGTGATTTCAGGTATCAGAGAGGCAGAATTGGGCAGCGTATATTCATTTGAGGTAAGTGGTTGTAAAAGAGGCACAAGAAATTTGGCAATATTAAAATTTGGTGAATTATAAGCAGCTAAAATAGGTCTGAGTGGAACATTTTCTTTATGAATCTTAGGTAGACCATACAGTATACCATAAGAGGAACCAGAGGAAAATAGGTCTAAATATACCTGTTCAGTAATGGTACTATTATCCTTTAGTCTTTTCAGTGTTCGGTTAATTTTGTCTTCCATTTTAAAAATCGGATTAAATTGAGGAAGACCCAAGTCAGAAAATTTAGTTGGGTCATTTAAAACTGTGTACATTTTGGCTATATAATCTGCTTTGTTGAGTAATACAGTACCTTTACCTTTATCCGGTCTGGTTACAACGAGATTAGGATTTTTAGCCAAACTTTTCAACAAATAGAAATCATCCCTCTTGAAGAAAGGGGCCCAGTTAGTTTTTATTGACGAAAAGGTTTTATGGGCGATCTGGTGCAAGTTACGCCGAAAGTTGCTTATATCCGTGGGAAGGGGTAGTTGCCTTAACCTTTGAAAAAGAAGTTCAAATGGCAAAAAGAACTGGCTGTAGTTTGGACGATAGTTGGGCATACAGAAGTCCAAACCTAATGATAAAAGAAACTCCTCCCTTTTAGACAATATATGATTAGAATAATTAAAAACCATTTTTTTAGGATTCATAAAATTTGGAATATTAACACCGAGATTATTTAACTTTCTGTCATGAGTTTGCTTTTGTTTGTCAGTAAAGGAAATTATATTTTTATTTAACAACGTTTTCAAGTACATGGTATCCAAAAAAGAAACAGAGTTAAAAAGGGAGTTACACAATTCAGTAATAGTAGTTGCATGCTTAGTGATTAGCCTCTCCTTATGTTTAATCTCGAGGTCAAGTAGAGTCTCCGTGGATTCCCTGTAGAAATCAGTGCTGTAGAGCGAAGAGCGATAAAGACGGAACTTTACAAAATTAGGAACAACATTGCTTAAGCGGCAGTAGAGTAAAAAGTCCAAATCAAGTTGAGCCTTCCTTAGTTTCTTTCGAGTAGATTCCAAGTGTCGATAAGATGATAAAACGGGTCCACCATATTTCGAGCGTAAATATTGAGGTAGGTCGTTGCTCCTGGCGAGCTTCAAAGATAAAATAAAAAGGAGGACGAATAGTCTGGACAACATCTTTCAATTTATTGGTGCCGACGTTTCAGGACTCATCCCATTATCAAGGCTAAAATGGACATATAAAACATTATAAGCAAAACTCAGTAAAAATATGTAAAATACAAAAAACACAGTCAAAATTAAAATTGAAATTATAAACACAGTTACAAGTAAAATATGGAGATAAAAATATTAACTAAAAGAAAAGTATCTTAAAATTAAATATACAAAAATCAAAATTGTCTAAGGAGACCAACCTGTCTGGAACAGACTAGAGTACTGAGTGACTATCTGAAGGACAGCACTCAGAAGGAAAATTCTAAATTTGCCAGCTTAAGCGATGTGGAGGGGGACAGAGGATAATTGGCTGTTTAGTTTAGGAGCCTTTTCTTTAATCATTAACGATTCCAAAACTAGTAGAGAGGAGTTATTTGGCGCTTGAGCTATGATTTCAAAGTTTTTGTATGCAATGTTGGTCTTGCATTTACTTGCATGTTCTCTGATGGTTGAGAATTCTTTGGTTTTGAGCGCACATCCAGTTCTATGACTCACTCCCCGATGCGCATCTATGCGAACTTTCAGCAGTCTTTTTGTGGAACCCACATAATTTCCGAGATTACATCTCGGACAAGTAAACATATAGACCACCGAAGAACGCATTAGGTCGGGGAGAGAATCCTTAATTCTAAACATAGATCCCACTGTCAGGGGATTCTTAAAAATAAGTTTAAAATCCAGACT
>NC_090737.1:129684131-129689131 GCF_036898095.1 Palaemon carinicauda | reverse complement strand
AGGTAACAAGGAAACAAATAAACTATATGAGAAGTAATGAACAAAACAAAATATTCTAAGAACACTAACAACATTTAAATAAATCTTTCATATATAAACTATAAAAACTTAAAAAAAAAAAAAAATCTAAAGGGAGAGAAATAAGATAGAATAGTTTGCCGTTTACCCTCAAGCAAAAGAACTCTGCCCCAAGAGAGTGGAAGACCATGGTACAGAGGCTATGGGACACGCCAAGACTAGAGGACAACGGAACTGCATGAAAAGATGTTTTGCTCCTCTTAGTATTGTAAGTATATTGCACCAATAGACAATACTGGTTTACTTAGAATGCTGCTCAATTTACAAGCAAAATTGTTAGTTACAAAAACTTGTTTGTTATCTTTACATCATTTAAAGGTTTAGAGGCCACTCCTGAATGGCAGAGGCAATGCCCTCGAGACTGACCAAATATACGTATGATCAGCACCCAAGCCCCCTCTCCACCCAAGCTAGGACCAAGGAAGGCCAGGCAGTGGCTGCTAATGACTCAGCAGATAGACCTATAGGCTCCCCCAAACGCCCCATTCTTAGCTCGCAGGGATAGTAAGGTTGCAGTGACCAAGGAAACTAACGAGTTTGAGAGGAACTCGAACCCCAGTCTGGTAATCACCACTAAGGGACGTTACCACATCAGCCACAACTAAATATCTCTTTTTACCACTGCCAGTTTATTCAAAAACATTCAATAATAGATAATGATTTTAGAATGATTTATTGTTAATTTGTTTTCATCATTTATCTATTTCCTTATTTCCTTTCCTCACTGGGCTATTTTTCCCTGTTGGAGCCCTTGGGCTTATAGCATATTGCTTTCCCAACTAGGGTTGTAGCTTGGCTAGTAATAATAATAATAATAATAATAATAATAATAATAATAAATTATTGAATTTTATCGCAACATTCTAGATTTAGTTCCGCTTGAAAAAAAGGATTTATATTCTTCTCTCTCTCTCTCTCTCTCTCTCTCTCTCTCTCTCTCTCTCTCTCTCTCTCTCTCTCTCTCTCTCTCTCTCTCTCTCTCCTCAAATGACAATCCTACCCTTTATCGAATATCTCGACAAAGCCTTTGAGGGAAATTATTTATTGCAATGGAGCAGCCATGAAGCTCTTTATGGCTCTTCGTTCGATTTATGATTCTTTTCCTCCAAATAATGCTGATAATAATAATTTGAAGTTGTGATAAAATTTCTTTGGAATTTTTTAGTAATTTGACTATTTCCTTTTAGATTTTCCATTTCCTGATTTTAATATATTGATATTGTAAGGGAATGATGATAAATTGGTGTAGATAGAAAACAGAAATTGACATTGATATAAAAAGATACTTTCTATATATAATATATGTATATATATACATATATATATATATATATATATATATATATATATATATATATATACATATATATATATATATATATATATATATATATATATATATATATATATATATATGTATATATATATATATATATGTATGTGTATATATATGCATATATATACATATATATACATATATATATATATGTATATATATATATATATATATATATATAAAAATATACATATACATATATAAGTGTATATATATATATATATGTGTGTGTGTGTGTGTGTATAAAAAAATATATATATATATATATATATATATAAATAACATATATATATGTGTGTATATATATAGATATATATATATATGCATATATATATATATATATATATATGTATATATATATATATATATATATATATATATATATATATATATATATGAGAATATTCTGTTTTGCTTGCTACAAATGCAGCCTACGGATGACGTCACTGGTGTATAAAGAGGCTGATATTTATATATGAAAAACTAAAAACTTCCAACAGAGGAAAATATTGTAAGATAATTGTAGACGACAAAAAAAAGAAAAAAAGAATATGACAAGAAAAAGTAATTATGATCAAGTTTGAAATGAGAAGCTGAATTCTCTTCAAGAAAAAAAAATTAGGCGAAATAAAATTGTGGAAAGAATAAGGGAATTGCTGTTTGAAAGTTAAACTATCTATAGTCAATTCTTTTTAGTGAGGCAGATTTGCACAAACTCGCAGGGTTGCCCATTTAGCTCGGAAAAAGTTCCTGATCGCTGATTGGTTGGACAAGATAATTCTAACCAATCAGATAGCAGGAAACTTTTCCGAGTTAAAAGGGCACCGCTGCGAGTCAGTGCATATTGAGTATAGTCTTGACCGTATAATAAAACACTGAGTATCATCCTTTTCAAACTGCAGCGAAGAAAAATCATAATCTTACGTTTAATTGCGGACTACGGTTTTACTAGATAGATAGCCATAGAAATAGATAGCTAGGTAAACAGATAAGTAGATTTGAGTAATAGATAGCCTTAAAGATAGATAGCTAGGTAGACAGATAGGTAGATATGAATAAGTCTGTCAAAAGACTATGAAGTTACTAATGGGAGTAAAAGTAGCTAATGTACAGATAGAAATATCATTACACTTGCCAGTCATGCTTGACACTTTGCTTCAAAAGAATAAAGAAGCAAGTATAAATGGAGAGAGAGAGAGAGAGAGAGAGAGGAGAGAGAGAGAGAGAGAGAGAGAGAGAGAGAGGAGAGAGAGAGAGAGAGATTGATTGATTGATTTGAGGTTTTCTGGCATCCTGACATCTAAGGTCATTGATGCCAAAAAGAGAGAGAGAGAGAGAGAGAGAGAGAGAGAGAGAGAGAGAGAGAGAGAGAGAGAGAGAGAGAGAGAGAGATTGATTGATTGATTTGAGGTTTTCTGGCATCCTGACATCTAAGGTCATTAATGCCAAAAAGAGAGAGAGAGAGAGAGAGAGAGAGAGAGAGAGAGAGAGAGAGAGAGAGAAAACTTGACTATGGGAGATTGGATAGCTCAGCTTTAAGTTTTATTATGAATCCTTTCTTATGCAAAGAGGGAAAGATTGGTATAAAGGAAGAAGGTAAGAAATCTTTTTTTAATTATATTTCCTGTAGTGTTGACGTTTTTGTTGACTAGGCTCAAATTCTCTCTCTCCTTGAAAATTTGACGTTATCGAATTAAGTATATTGATAAAATTCATGGCAGAGAATTTGATTTACTAGAACTATTTAACTGAGACCAAAATCGAAATTGCTAAATAGCAATAGAAGATATGATGAAAGATATTTTTTATAGGTGCCTTTGTAGTTCTTTTGGGACAGACTGGAAAAAACACATTTTACAAACAGAAACAGGACGCTACCTAACCTAACGTAAGGTTCCCCACCTCATCTAACCTAGCCTAAGGTTCCTCACTTAACCTAATCTAAGGTTTCCCACCTAAACTAACCTGAGATTCCTCACCTAACTTGACCTAAGGTTCCTCACTTAACTTAATCCAAGGTCTCCCACCTAACCTAACCTGAGATTCCTCACCTAACTTAACCTAAGGTTCCTCACTTAACTTAATCTAAGGTTTCCCACCTAACCTAACCTGAGATTCCTCACCTAACTTAACCTAAGGTTCCTCACTCAATTTAATCTAAGGTCTCCCACCTAACCTAACCTGAGGTTCCCCACCTAACCTAACCTAAGGTTCCTCACTTAACCTAAACTAAAGTTCCTCACTTGACCTAACCCAAGGTTCCTCACTTAACCTAACCTAAGGTTACCCCCCTAACCTAACCTGAGATTACCCACCTAATCTAACCTGATGTTACCCTCCTAACCTAACCTAAGGTTCCCCTCCTAAACTAAGGTTCCTTACCTAACCTAACCCAAGGTTCCTCCCCTAACCTAACCTAGGTTATATGCATATTTGATACCTGCAATCATCGTATTTGTATGAAATAAAAAGTACAACAATTACTCAACCGAAAAAAAACGCAAAATAAACTATAATTCATCATCCTAGGTAGAAGTAATATGACCGTTGGGACTTGAAATGCATGATATAAAATTCGAAAACAATAAAATTTTCGAACACTTCGGAAAGTTGCAAAGAAAATTAAACCATATAAAATCTTATAATTGATAACTAAAGTTTATGTCTGAAAAGATAATAAACAAGAAAGTGAGAGAGTAAATGAGATATCTTATTATAATGGCTTGAATAAAAAAATACAATTATGTTGATTTATACTTCAATTCCATATGGCATTTTTTAATAGAAAAATGCAATTGATTGCTTCATAATAAGGTGTTATAAGACATCAAAAGGAAATAATTAATCCATTGTAAATTTAATTACGTAGTTAAAACTGATCAAATTTTCATCACCATTCTAAAAAATTATACAAAGACTAATATATCTGATTAGGACTGAACACACTTCGATCACCATTATAAAAAATTATACACTCTAGTATATATAATTCTATGAGACGCATTTCAAAAATATGAACAGCATAAAGATGTAATAAAAAAGAAGAAAAACTGGAAAATAGATATATGACAGACAGACAGAAAGGGACGTTTAGTCATATTTCAATTTTAATTACTGAACTTCAAGCTATATCACGGGACCCTTGCAAATGCATCTGTACATTTAAGACTACGTGTGTGTTTTGACATTTGAATAAACGAAGGTCTGAAGTTTTAATTTCAAGCGAGTTCAAGCACTCAGAACGCATTTGCTTGTCTTGATTACTACAAAATGCACAAGCGATGAAGTCTTATATGTCTAATGTCTGCTTTCTGCTTTCACCTCTTACTTCCCTAGATATTTTAGTTTTTTTTTATTTTTTTTTTTTTTTGCTTTTAAGGATCAATTCTCAATTAATAAAAAGTATCTAAAGGATGTATGTTTTATTTTCTGAAGGGGAGTAATATATATATATATATATATATATATGTATATATATATATATATATATATATATATATATATATATATATATACATATATAGATATATATATATATGTATATATATATATATATATATATATATATATACATATATACATATAT
>NC_090737.1:129641631-129674131 GCF_036898095.1 Palaemon carinicauda | reverse complement strand
GGGGAATCCATATGACGTTGATTTGATGGAGTCACTCGGCTCTGCTCTCTGCGTGTGTGGTCGGATGTGGATAGTTACGCCGTTTGTGCGTATAAAGGGCGTATGTAGCTATTAAGAGATACGGTCAAGTGTAAGAGTGCATGTCGATGTATTTGCGCTTGTGCATTTACTCATGCGGGCTTGTAAGTATTGAAGTATTGATATATCATAGGCTAAAGTACGTTAGCTAAAGTTTTAACACGGGAAATTGAGATGTTATAAGGTTTCTATTATCTTTATAATTGCATATATTACTTGTACACATATACGTACACACACACACACACACACATATGTATATATATATATATATATATATATATATATATATATATATATATATATATTATTTTTAACTATAAAACATTAGAATCTTCCTTCCCCTAACATCTTTTCATTAAAGGCAATTATTTAACTGCACTCTTCGAAATCAAGACCTACATGTCGGTTTCGGTTGTAAATTTCTTTTTGAGATACACATCGGTAAATCTCCTGCTCAAAAAAAAAAAAAAAAATTAATATCTTTCAAAGATGCTGGAATCCTAATTTTTGGGGACCACTCTACCATGTGAAAATCTAAAAGGTGTGATTTTTAACTATAAAACATTAGAATCTTCTTTCCCCTAATATCTTTTCATTAATGGCAATTATTTAACTGCATGCTTCTTAATTGTCGGCTTGGGTTGTGAATTTGCTTTTGAGAAACACCTCGGCAAATGTCCTGCTCAATTACCAAAAAGAAAAAAAAAAATGTAATTTGAATCTTTCAAGAATGCTGGGATCCTAATTTTTGGGGACAGCTCTACCCTGTGAAAATCTAATTTCTTTGTTCTACCATTTGTTAGATACTGTGCTATTCCATTTGTAAATAATTTGTGGGATGATCCTCTAATTAGGTCATTAAATTGGTGGAACTTTAGACATTCAAACTTTGTACAAAGGCCTTTTTTCTAAGCAGGATGACATTAAGCAGTTTGTTATAGTTCATCTGATGGTTTTCTACATTACTATTTTCAAAGTTATCTTTTAACTTCATTTCTTTTCTTTACAGGTAGGATTCTAATATTGGATCACAATATCACAATATCTAAATAATATTTTTTTTTATTATCAAACCTGCATAGTAGTTCATTTAGTTATCAAAATATGGAGGAAAATTTTATTGTTGTTATTTGATAATAAATATCACAAGATAAACACAATATATTTACAACATTTTATAGCTGGTAAAATAATTCAAATATTTCCTTTATCATTAATAAGTATTTCTTTTTATTCACCGAGTTAATTCAATATGTACTACTAAAAAAGGAATAAAAAAAAAGTTAATCTCCGCTTTCATTAAACAGTGAAAGAGTTCGTTTCATCACCAAGAAACTAAATTGAAAATAAAACAACTATCACAAAACCAATATAATTTAAAAGTATAAACTAAAAAGAAAATTAAACAGTTTTCTACTTTTATTAAATAATCACTAGGGTTCTTGAAACTTCTAAAATAGCTAAGAATACAAAAAAAAACTGAATTGAAAACTATAAAACTACTATCACAAAACTATCATAATCTAAAAGTATAAACTAAGAAGAGAATCAAACAGTTTTCGTCTATCGTTGAAAAAATCACTAGAGTTCCTCGAACTTCTAAAATATCTAAAAACCAACATACTCTAAAAGTATAAACAAAAAAGAAAATTAAATAGTTTTCTGCTTTCATTAAGTAATCACTAGGGTTCTTGAAACTTCTAAAATAGCTGAGAATAAAAAGAAACCCAACATAATCTAAAAGTATAAACTAAAAAGACAATCAAAGAGATTTCAGCTATCATTAAGAAATCACTGGGGTCGTTCAAACTTTTGAAATAGCTAAAAGAGTTAAGAATAAAAAGAAAGCCAACATAATCTTAAAGTATAAACTAAAAAGACAATCAAAGAGATTTTAGCTATTATTAAAAAATCACTAGTGTCCTTCAAACTTCTAAAATGCCTAAAATAGCCAAGAATAAAAAGAGAGGCCACAGAGCCAGACATCCTTTCTTAATCCAATACACAAGACTAGAATCAAAGAGTTTCCGGCTATCATTAAAAAATCACAGGAGTTCTTCAAACTTCTTAAATAGCTAAAATAGCTAAGACTAAAAAGAAAAGCCACAGAGCCAGCCAGGCTTTCTTAATCCAATACACAATTATCATTATTATTATTATTATTATTATTATTATCATTATTATTATTATTAAGCTACAACCCTAATTGGAAAAGCAGGATGCTATAAGCCCAGGGGCCCCAACAGGGAAAATAGCCCAGTCAGGAAAGGAAATAAGGAAAAATAAACTAGTCTAAGAATAGTAACAACATTAAAATATTTCCTACATAAGCTATAAAAACTTCAACAAAACAAGAGAAAGAGAAACTAGATAGAACAGTGTGCCCGAGTGTACCCTCAAGCAAGAGAACTGTAACCCGAAGACCATGGTACAGAGGCTATGGCACTACCCAAGACTAGAAAACAATGGTTTGATTTTGGAATGTCCTTCTCCTAGAAGACCTACTTACCATAGCTGAAGAGTCTCTTCTACCCTTACCAAGACTAGAATCAAAGAGTTTCAGGCTATCATTAAAAAATCACTGGGGTACTTCAAACCTCTAAAATAGCTAAAATAGCTAAGACTAAAAAGAGAGGCTACAGAGCCAGGCAGACTTTCTTAATCCAATACACAAGACTAGAATCAAAGAGTTTCCGGCTATCATTAAATAATCACTATAGTCCATTTCTTTTATCGAGGCAGATTTGCACCGACTCGCAGCGGTGCCCTTTTAGCTCGGAAAAGTTTCCTGATCGCTGATTGGTTAGAATTATCTCGTCCAACCAATCAGCGATCAGGAAACTTTTCCGAGCTAAAAGGGCACCTCTGCGAATCGGTGCAAATCTGCATCGCTAAAAGAAATTGACTATAGTGTCCTTCAAACTTCTAAAATAGCTAAAATAGCTAAGACTAAAAAGAGAGGCTACAGAGCCAGACATGGCTTCTTAATCCAATACACAAGACTCAGCAACTTAGTAGGAGAGAGGATAATCTTATACAGAGATGTTGCCCAATTTATTCCCGACATAGACTCCTCCTTTCATTATTCATAACATCTCGGAACTCCGGGGATACTTTTCCCCTCACTCTTTACACTAAATTCATCTCACCTCATTGTTGGTGATGAGAGGGGACTACCTGAAGCATTCTTTTCTGTCTCATTTATTCTACTTTCGTCCGTCGTTTCTCTTTGCTTTTGTTTATTTGTATTTTCCTTTATTTCACCAGGTTTCTCCTTGCTTTCGTTTACTTGTATTTTTCTTTATTACACTTTGCTTCCCTTTGCTTTTGTTTACTTATATTTCCCTTTATTTCACTCTGGTTCTTCTTGCTTTTGTTTACTTATATTTTCCTTTATTTCACTTTGTTTATCTTTGCTTTTGTTGACTTATATTTCCCTTTATTTAACTCTGGCTCTTCTTGCTTTTGTTTTTTATAGTTTTCTTTATTTCACTGTTTCTCCTTGCTTTCGTTTACTTGTATTTTTCTTTAATACACTTTGCTTCTCTTTGCTTTTGTTTACTTATATTCCCCTTTATTTCACTTTGTTTCTCCTTGCTTTTTTTTTACTTATATTGTCCTTTATTTCACTTTGTTTCTTCTTGCTTTTGTTTAATTGTATTTTCCTTTATTTCAATTGTTTCTTCTTGCTTTTGTTTACTTGTATTTTCCTTTATTTCAATTGTTTCTTCTTCCTTTTTTTTACTTGTATTTTCCTTTATTTCACTCTGGTTCTTCTTGCTTTTGTTTACTTATATTTTCCTTTATTTCACTTTGTTTATCTTTGCTTTTGTTGACTTATATTTCCCTTTATTTAACTCTGGCTCTTCTTGCTTTTGTTTTTTATAGTTTTCTTTATTTCACTGTTTCTCCTTGCTTTCGTTTACTTGTATTTTTCTTTAATACACTTTGCTTCTCTTTGCTTTTGTTTACTTATATTCCCCTTTATTTCACTTTGTTTCTCCTTGCTTTTTTTTTACTTATATTGTCCTTTATTTCACTTTGTTTCTTCTTGCTTTTGTTTAATTGTATTTTCCTTTATTTCAATTGTTTCTTCTTGCTTTTGTTTACTTGTATTTTCCTTTATTTCAATTGTTTCTTCTTCCTTTTTTTTACTTGTATTTTCCTTTATTTCACTCTGGTTCTTCTTGCTTTTGTTTACTTATATTTTCCTTTATTTCACTTTGTTTATCTTTGCTTTTGTTGACTTATATTTCCCTTTATTTAACTCTGGCTCTTCTTGCTTTTGTTTTTTATAGTTTTCTTTATTTCACTGTTTCTCCTTGCTTTCGTTTACTTGTATTTTTCTTTAATACACTTTGCTTCTCTTTGCTTTTGTTTACTTAAATTCCCCTTTATTTCACTTTGTTTCTCCTTGCTTTTTTTTTACTTATATTGTCCTTTATTTCACTTTGTTTCTTCTTGCTTTTGTTTAATTGTATTTTCCTTTATTTCAATTGTTTCTTCTTGCTTTTGTTTACTTGTATTTTCCTTTATTTCAATTGTTTCTTCTTGCTTTTTTTTACTTGTATTTTCCTTTATTTCACTTTGTTTCTCTTTGATTTTGTTTACTTATATTTTCCTTTATTTCACTCTGGTTCTTCTTTGTTTTGTTTACTTATATTTTCCTTTATTTCACTTTGTTTCTATTTGCTTTTGTTTACTTATTACCTCCGCAACGAAGTTGGAAGGAGGTTACGTTTTCGACCCTGTCTGTGTGTCTTTGTGTGTGTGTGTTTGTTTGTGAACAGCCTCCTGGATACAATTTTAATTTTAGAGTAATGAAACTTGCAGGGATTAACTTTTATGTAAAATGATAGAAATGATCAAATTTTGGAAGGTCAAGGTCAAAGATCAAGGTTGCAATCAAGCAACGTAACCAACCATAAGTTTGAACATCGTTGCCACAGAGACTTCAAATTTGGTTCATATTTGAGTGTTTGAAAATCCATGCCAATTAATACATGGAAAGGTCAAAGGGCAAGGTCAAGGTCGAGCAATAGATCGAGAAATAACCTGTCACGGCGGAGGTCTGTGCTCTACTAAGGGCCCCTCTGGTATTTTCCTTTATTTCACAATGTTTTTCTTTGCTTTTGTTTACTTATATGTTACTTCACTTCACTTTGTTCCTCCTTAGTTTTGTTTACTTACATATTCATTTATTTCATTTCGTTTCTCTCGAGTTTTGTTTACCTATATTTCCTTTATTTCTCTTATAGATGTCTTTTTCCGTCTTTTTTTTTTTTTTTTTTTTTTTTTTTTTTTTTACACATGAGAGTTCTCTTTGGGTGGGTTTAAATTGACTTATAGTAAGTCAATTAAGAACACCATACATCTCAGTTTACCTATTAACAAATTTCATCCATTCTGTTATGAATACAAACTAAGAAAAAAAAAACAGAGGCAGAGTATGCAAAGTTTTTTAAAGCCAAATTCCGTAATAAAACTAACGTTTATATCAAGCTTGCGGGTTCATTAGAGATGCCTTAAGTATTTATGTTTATATTTACATAAACTAATTAGATAGTAATCAGGCTTTTTGGTTAAATATTTATTATTAAGATATACAGTACACCTTTTTGTAATATAAGTATTCTAAAAACTTGTAAGCAGAATTAAGCCCAAGAAGACATGGTAGGAAGTTATTCTGATGTATACGCCTTGCTAGGTAGGTAGGTAGGTAGAGAGAGAGAGAGAGAGAGAGAGAGAGAGAGAGAGAGAGAGAGAGAGAGAGAGAGAGAGAGAGAGAGAATACCTACTGACGTTTTGTTTGGATCATCCCGGGTTTTTCTAATAAAAACAACTCTGAACATTAAGTAACTTGTAATTTTCCGATACTGAATAGCTAAGACAAGATCATGCACTTAGCCATGTAATGCCAAATCAAAAGTTATGTTTTAAGTATGTAATGCTAAATCCAAAATCATGTTTCCAATTTTTTTTTCTTTTTTTTTTTTACAATCATTAAAATGGTTCTAATATTGCAGCATATTTTGGTGAAATAACTTGATAAATATTTTAGAACTCTTAGATGACTTTCGATGACACAAATTACCTAAACAGAAATATATAGAATAACAACTTCCTTCGATATAACTCGAATATATATGTATATATATATATATATATATATATATATATATATATATATATATATATCTATATATCTATATATATATGATATATGTGTATAATATATATATATATATATATATATATATATATAATAAGTAAATATATATATATATATATATATATATATATGTATGTATGTATGTATATATATATATATACAGTATATATAAATAACCTTATATATATAATATATAATTATATATATACATATATATATACTATATATATACATACACACATATATATATATATATATATATATATATATACATATATATATATACATATATATATAAATTATATATATATATGATAAATTTTGCACATTTAGACGTGTTTTTCATATTCAAATAAGCCATATATACTTTTGATACATTAATGTATGGATTCTCTTAACGACCTCGGGATCAGAGCCCCAGGCGAAATCACACAAAGACAAGAGCTTGTGACCGGCCGGGAATCGAACCCTGGTCGGCAAGCTTGTATAGGCAGTGACTAAACCACTTGGCTAAGTGGTTTAGTCACTGTCTATACAAGCTTGCCGACCAGGGTTCGATTCCAGGCCGGTCACAAGCTCTTGTCTTTGTGTGATTTCGCCTGGGGCTCTGATCCCGAGGTCGTTAAGAGAATCCATACATTAATGTATCAAAAATATATATGGCTTATTTGAATATGAAAAACACGTCTAAATGTGCAAAATTTATCATATATATATATATATATATATATATATATATATATATATATATATATATATATATATATATATATATATATATATATATATATATATATATATATATATATATATATATATATAGGTTGCTTTACCGTATTGTAAGAGAATCCATATAAAATTATTCCAGAAGAAAACCTAAACTTAAACCTTACTTTCATGCAAACATTTCCTTTAAGTTTAATTCCAATGCATTTGTATTTCCCTTCGATTATCCTAAGGGTCAAGCCATTTCCCCTCGCAACTACAGTTTCATATTTCCTTCTAAGGCTGCGCTAAGGTTATTAGCTCCCCTCCCTAACCTATTTTAGGCTTCAGGTCAGATGAACTTGATTGTCTTTAAAGAATTTCATAGGGAATGCCATACGAGGGAAGGTAATAATGAAAGGTTGTGGTATTGTAAATACAGTTTGTATATCCTCATTTGTAATACAACAGTAACAACAAATTTCCATTGATATTTTGAATTTATTGTCAAACTTCATAAATATAGCATTACATGAACCTTTATGAGAAAAAAAAAAAATAACATGAGGGAAGGTAATAATGAAAGGTTGTGGTATTGTAAATACAGTTTGTATATCCTCATTTGTAATATAACAGCAGCAACAAAATCTACATTTATATTTTGAATTTATTGTCAAATTTCATAAATATAGCTTTATATTAACCTTTATAAAAAAATGATGGTGATTGATAGATTTTTCTATTTCTCTTTCTTTAACGGTAATCTGAACCGAACTTCATCATCATCATCATCATCAGCAGCATCATCATCAGCATCATCATCATCATCATCATCTCCTTTACCTAGTGTTAAAATTTTAATTTTGTTCATTATCAGAATTATCATTCCCAATCGAAATTATCATCTTCAAAATGACTCGAGAGAAAATTTGGATCTTCACTCTATTTCATAATTTGTTCAAAGTAAAATACTACGATATGAACGTTCAGCATTTTACTAATCATAAAATAACGCTTACTACATATTTTCTTGTGGTGATGTTTTCATAACTGTAAACTCCTACAAATGGTCTCAATGTTCAGATTTTTACGATACAAATAAATATCTTATTATAAAGACTTCATTTAGTGATAGCATTCTAATTTAAATTTGGCTATCGGTAAAAGCTATTTTCACCTTAAATATTGCGTCCAAGATAGTAAGATTTAGTACAATGGTTCATAATAGCGTTTTTAGTCCTTTCTAAACCCTTAAAACGCCAACTTAATTTAAATCTCCTAAACAACAATTTCTAATATATGTATACACACACACACACATATATATATATATATTTAATGTTATATATATACATATATTTATACATATATATATTGTATATATATATATATATATATATATATATATATATACAGTATATATATATAAATATATGCATATATATATATAATATATATATATATATATATATATATATATATATATATATATGTGTGTGTGTGTGTGTGTATATATTAAATATTTATATATATATATATATATATATATATATATATATAAGATATAAATATATATATATATATATATATATATATATATATATATATATATATATATACTGTACATATATTTCCCTCTGTCATCTGGACTAGAAAGTCAACATAATTGTATAACTGTAAATGTTTGAATAGCAGAATTTAAACACAACTATTATATATATATATATATATATATATATATATATATATATATATATATATATATATATATATATATATATATATATATATATATCATCATCATCAGCAGCAGCAGCAGCAGCAGCCGTAACTAGTCCACTGCAGGACAAAGGCCTCAAAAATGTCTTCCACTACCAAATGTTTATGGTCTTTCTGTGCCATTAATCAATTCTTCGCAATTACTTTAGGAATAACACCGCATATTTTTTTCTTTCAAAATTTTATATCATAAAGTAAACCTTGCAATTAAGAAAGCCATCTCATGACGTCGCCTTTTTAATCAAAGCATAAAAAGAACCAATGAGAATATGGAAGAACGTAGATCATTTGACATAAAAACTTTTTTTTTTTTCTTTTTTTTAATCACGACCAATCAAAGTCCTTCCGCCTTTCGTCTCTGACCTTTTCTTAGTTGTATTTGTTTTTTTGTGGCTGAAAAACTTAAAAGAACAATTTATATTTCTAGAATTGTACTAAGGGAAGTTTAAACCTTTCTTAATTTTAGTTAGAAATTAATGCAGTTATTTCTTCATATCTCTATCACTTATTACCGTTTTCTTTATTTATTTTTCTTCCACTTTGGTTTTGTCTATATATTCTTAATTATCTAACCTTCTCATGCAATTACAATAGCTTAAACTGTGAAAATAATAGACTTAAGAGATGATATCTTCAACCCTCTATTAAAACGACCAAGCAACTTAGGGAAAACAGAAATTTGATTCATACCAAAACGGAAAGTTTATGTAATATCAAGATCTAAAATAAGTTAATAATCAACACACACACACACACACACACGCACGCACATACACACAGAGGAGGGTACAGTGTTATGCTGAGCAAAGAACTGGCAGTATTTTTTGGAAGCGTTGTAAAGGTTATAGAGACTGTGCAGTGATTGGTTGTGGTATTTTCTCCTGGTTTGAAAATGCTAATTTAGTATGATTACTAGTTCCAAACTTTTGGGAAACTAAATATATTATTTTATATTTATGGACATTTCTAATAATTTTGAATGGAATTGTATGAGAACTTAGGGCAGTATTGTTGTTAGTATTTAGAATAGATGGAAATTATCTTCCAATAGAGAAAATATTGACGGACTCTTTCCTTTCTACCATCAAATAGAGTGACTAGCTTTCCATTCTTGATTGTGTCTGAGCTGGTGACCACGGTCAGCTTCGCACTTAAGTACTAAAATAGAGTTTAGCCGAAGTATAATTCAGTTGCATGTGTCATATACTGACAGACTTATCACATTTATAATCAAGAAGTCTGTTTGGAGTTTATTTGCCCTTTATTTGGTCGTGTTATATCGTTTACTAATAAAAAACTGAACTACAAGTTTGATGTCTAAATGCCGTTATTCTATGGCGTACCCCAAATATATATTTTTGCCAGTTATATTTTCCTCTGTGTACAGGCAGGACCCTTTTATAGCCTCAGGTAAGTTAATAGTCTCCTGCGATCACCAACGTACTGGTCGAGTTGAAAAAAGACCTGTAGTTTTGTAGGTAGAATGCAATCAGACCGTATAAAGAGTTCCATTGGACAAATTAGTAGAATCCAATTCTTTGGAACTAGTCTGGTTTGAATCTCATTTAGCGCTTGGTTTATTTTCTCAATTTGCTTTTATAAGATTACGCTGTGGTAATCTTTGTAAAATATTATTGCTAATTAATGATAATTATTTGTGCATCATTACTTGTTTACCAGTCTTTTCCTTTGCTCCAATTAATCAAACATTTAGAGAACTTGCAATGGAATAGTCAATACATGACGAAATAACTGTCACCACGAACATGAGTTGCCTCTCCTGTAGGATGGGGCTCAACATAGTCCTTCTTATGAGGATTGGAATTCTTAATTTGGGTCATATGGCTAGGCTTCTTCTGCAAATGAAGTTACAAGACTGTCCCTTGTATTTTCTAAAGTCGCATCCACACAAGGGGCAAATACACGGCGGGCAGACAATGTTCCCAGTTTTGAGGGTGGATACCAAGTATGAGTATGGATGACTCATAGTCGAGGAAACCACTGGCAAACCATCGAAGTGTTTATGCCTGTTGTTGAGACACTGGATGAGTGCCTGACTAGAGACAACATTACCTAATATGTCAGTTTGCATACTGCCCTATAGCCGGCATGTGGCCCAAGTCTACTGCCTACCTTAGCCTGTTTGATCTGGTAACCCTGTAAAAGAGAGAGAATTAGAGTGCCTGCTGTGCTTTTGTCCATCATGTTAACGGAGCTTGAAATATCATCATAACAGATGTCAGCCATTCAAATCCCAAAACTGGACGAATGTATTGAGCTAAAAAAAAAAAAAATAAAATAAAAAATAAATCTAGGTTATTATAAACAACACTACCACTTTGGGGTAAGTATAGGAACCATGTGCTGTTTTTGTATTTTTTTTATTCTTTTTTTTTTGTATTTACTAAATACATTTGTACAGTTACAATCTGAAAAAAGATGTTCATAAACTTTTAGATTTTTAAAGGACATCATGGAGGATAAATTTAAAAAAAAAATTCATCATATGGAGTTCTATAAATTATACATTCCCTAGGACAAAGTGCATTATTTTCTAATTTACTCTCCAATAGACATACACCTAGTGAAGAATATTTATGGACCAATAATTTGATAACTCCTTTGTAATATATTTGATATAGAAAAAAATTGATTGAAGATTCAAGGGGCGAGGTCTTCCCATTAGAAATTTTTGAGTTTCAAAATGTTCCTGGATAAGAATCAAGAGTTGGTCTACATATTCTTCCCAACACCTTAATTATAGAGGTGCTGGATAAACCTCTGCTCATCAAAGTTGGATGATGACCAAGCCTACCATTAGTTTTTATCCTGTTTTGAGATCTAGGATAGAGATGCAGTCCTCTTTTATGATACGGTCACCAACCATATTACCGGTATCCGATATAACTTGTCAATCTAGTATAAATCCGACATAGATATGGAATCTTAAAGGCTACATTTTATTTATTGGTTAAGATTTGCATGAGAGATGTCACTGCAAATAATACTAGAGGTGCTAGTAATGTCTTTTGAGGAGATAGTTTTATCATCATGTTTTTACTTTAATCAAATACATCCTCTATTTTTATAACCATTGGTACTTTATGATAAAATTTCATATCTTTCAATGTTAAAAGATGGGAATGTCTTAGGGTAGTCTCTCTACTCCCTTTCTAGTAGTATTGATACATGATGGAGGACACTAAACCTCTGTTCATATTACAAATGGCCTTATAGCTGAACAGTTTCATTTTTGCTTTATCTCGTTATTTGTACCTTTGGTTACATTTGCTTTGTTCTACGAAGAACCATTTGAATTTTTGGGGCATTTGCTCAAGTGACATCACTACAGAGTCTTGCAACCCAATAGCCTGAACATCATTTGCGGGCCTTAGGTCATTAAAGTCATATGTGTAAAAATCTTTAATTTTCAATGGTTTGACCATTAGTCATTTGAAAGGATACTGTAAGCTGTTAACAGTGTCATGTGCTCTAATTGCTGAATAATATCATACTTACCAGAAAAAGGCATATTGTAACAGCAGACTGGATAGAATGGCAGCAGAAATTTGGACTTTCCCATATCAATTATCAAAGAAGGAAAAATATTGTGACACCACTCACAGTTTTCCTTCCTCCACAAATACCTTTCGGGGCTATGACCTCTGTCTGGGATAATTTCTAAATGTCTACTCAAAGGGATGGTGCAATCATGATTAATTGTGGTTCAAGTGTGGCCAAACCCACTCGATTGCATAGAGAGTATTTTATTATTAAAATTTCCACTTTTATCATCTGGGTAAGCAAAGCAGACAGATTGCTCATTTCTGCAATCCATGGGTTAGCTTCATGAGAGTCCAGCTCATGAGATATCAATATGATTAGCATACTAACACCTATAGAGTTCAAAACATTATTTGGAGGCTGACAAGACCATCACAACTCTAACAATTGACTTTGATTATTGAAAATTAATGAAAGCCACATTATAAATTTTCAATAATCAAGACTTGGAACAGAGGCAGTACATATTCAGGAGTTGGAAAGCACTTTCGCCTGGTTACATGAAATGTATTCTATGCTTTATCGTCTCAGCAATATCTCGTTAGAGGGCTTTATTCTAAATATTTGGACTTTGGTGCCAGATTTTAAAAAACAGCGATGAAGCCTTTTGCAGCCATAAGCCCCTTCTACACAAGGGGCAAATGCAGGTCGGCACTCTAATTTTCCCGTAATTCTTTAGTTTTGAAAGTGTTACCAGATTAAGCAGTCCAAGGCAAACACTAGCTGAAGGAAGCCAAACGTATGCCTTGGGCCAGACGCCACGCAGAGAACGGATTGCAGTCAGAGTTGTTTCAGACAATAGTCACGCATCCATCCAGTACCTCAACAATGGCCACTAGTCCTTCTATGGTTTGCTCATAGTTTCCTCGTATATGTAGTCATCTACACTCGGGATTGTCAACCATACAACAAAACTGGTAATAGTGTCTGCCCGCCGTGCATTTGCCTATAGTCTGTCTAGAATGTCATGAAACATCGAGTAGGTTTGCGGCGATGCCAAACTTCCTCAAGACTTTTAATCTAACTTAAGCTAATCCCAGCATCCTTCCATTCCGGGTGCTTTAATACGGTCGTAAAATTTCCTTTTTAATCCCATAATCTGGATCTTTCCAGTCACACAAAAGCTGAATGGTTGTTGTGGATTAAGTTGACCTTGTGTTTCGAAAACAGCTCATAAAGTTGATTGCTTTGTTTATTTTAAAAACATTCATGTAAAAAAAATTTTTTAGGGAGAGTTCGAGCACTATATAAAGTACGGGAGACAAGTAAATGTCCATTAATACATATCGTAGTATTTCTACAACTTTGAAGAGATCCATCTCAGATGAAAATAAAAATTTAACGTTTTGTACCCTACGATCAATCTAGTTCAGTACAATACTGGAATCTTAATGTACTAAATGTTTTCGAGCTTTATTACTCATAAAGCTTTAACTTTTATTCTTTATATAATTTGAATTCTGATTGAATCAGTTTATATTTGAACATTATCAAATGTGTAGTCAGGTTCTTGAAGATATCTGTAGCCTGGCATCGTCATTTTCTCTCTCTCTCTCTCTCTCTCTCTCTCTCTCTCTCTCTCTCTCTCTCTCTCTCTCTCTCTCTCTCTCTCTCTCTCTCTCTTACCATATTTGTTGTAGAATTGATGAATGTGCCTGACATCAAATATTTCATAAAATAATACTTTTCTCAATTAAAACAATTTCTTGGATTTTAGGATAATGAAACGATAAAGTTAATAGACATTTTCTTTAAAATAAGGCACTGTTTTAGTATAAAAATAAAATTGTCTTGGTTAACAGGAAGTAAATTCTCATATGAGGATGAAACCTCTAACATAGAAACAAGGAGTAAAACAAATGTATGCAGTGAAATCGATAAAGATTTTTCCCATAAAATAAATTGTTTACAAAAATATGTGTTGTTTACCGTCACAGGATAAAACTAAACAACAAAATAAAACAGAAGTTTTCATTAAATTAAATCAAGATAATCCTCCAGTGTTTTTCAGCATTAATGTGTTCTATACTATTCTTCATCAGATGAAGTTACTTCTATAACAAATGAATCAACAAACTGATTCATAGCAACATCATTCTCTGTGTCTTTTATAATGATGTCTTCAACATGATTAACGGCATTTTTCCAATTTTCTGCTGTCACGCATGACAGTGCCACTCGCAGCAAAGATGTTAGATCTGTCATTTTAAATGTATTCCTTTTGGCTACATAGTCTTTAATCTGCGCCCAAATGAGTTCATTTGCACTATAATGGCAGTGATAAGGTGGCAGCCTTACGACCCTGTGATCTTTTTCCAAAGCTATTTTGTCGATGACATATTTTGGAGCATTTCCATGTTTCACTGCTTTCACCATTTCAAGCAATTCACACTTCGTCAGATATTCTGGGGGATTTTCACCTTTATTTCTTAACCAGTCTTGGATCGCTCCCTTTGTGCTTGCCATGGTAGGAGGTTTGTCACTTTGCACTGAATGGTATAATGCGTTGTCCATAATTATGACGGACTGTTGTGGTATATTGGGTATGAACTTCTCTCGAAACCATTTTTCGAATACAATATGACTCATTTGGTGGTGATAGTCACTGTCGTTCTTTGCTTGGAATACCAACTGTGCATTTGGCACGAATCCTTGCTCAGATCCAGCATGCAAAATGATAATTTTATTCCCTTTCCTGATTGGTGGGTTTATTCCAGTTGCTCCTGTCGAACTTTCATCCATCCAACACTCGGTGACTGTATAATTCTGATTAATCCAGGTTTCATCCAGAAATATAACAGACTTTTTTCCTGTACCCCTAATATTTTTCATGTCACGTAGGAACTTGGTCCTGGCACTTGCAATATCACTTCTCCTCAGTAGAAATTTCCGCCCGTTAACTCTTCCGTATTTAAATCCAATTTCTTTAAGTATCTTACGTAAAGATTCTCTGCATCCACTAGATCCAATATTTTCTTTGACTTCAAGTAGAATGCTATCCAGCGTTGGAATTTCCTTTCTGACATAATAACCGAGATCTGTCCTTCGTAAACCGCACTGATCAAATCCATCGATGTTGGTTACAGTTGGTGGTCTTTTCCTTTTCTTTACGTTAAAAACGGGAGCTTCATTTTCTTCTAAGCTGTCTTTTCCTTCCTTACAAATGCGATATATCGTACTTCTGCACTGCTTAGTTGCATCCATTGTACGTTGTACTGCCTTGCCAAAGCCGTGCATAACAGTTTTGTCTTCTTTCTCCCTTTTGAAGTACTCGTGGACATTGAAGATGACTTCTTGCGTCTGAGCAGTTAATTGCTGTCGTGGGGAGCCTTCCATCTTAAACCGTCACGCTTGGGTATCAGAACCAAAGTGGTAAGCTACTTAACCTTCCTGACCTGAGACAGAGAGAGATGTGGCATAGTGTATGCCAAATCTACACTGTTTTTTCGCCTTAAGTGAGATTTAATGAATGAAATTGGCGCAAAGCGGCAACGTCGGAAACCTACTCTATGTTTCATGACATTCTGGACAGACTATAGTGTGGTAGGGCCTTTAGTGACATGGCAAAATATCAGTTGGTTTGGTCACTTCAAAATCTAACATAATTGAGATACCCCTACAATATACAAACATATTAATTGAAATCTGTAAATTAGTGTCAATCATTAAAAATCTTAATATCACCTTTCAATAAATATCTGCTACAGAGCTTGGACATTTCCACTCAATTCCACATCTTAACATTGTGAAGTGAAATTGCTCAATTTTACTTCCTAATCATCATATCCCCCTATGCCCATTGATGAAAAGGACCTCTGTTAGATTTCGCCAGTCGTCTCTATCTTGAGCTTTTAAATCGATACTTCTCCACTCATCTCTTATTTAGTTTCATAGCCCGCCATGTAGGCCTGGGTCTTCCAACTCTTCTATAGTGCTCCCAAACGAAAGTGGCAGCTGAGAGCTTATTTTTTCGCATCGAATCAAAAATATTTCGGTCATTTTAGTTGGAGAAGCCCTAAAGCAGGGGATGGATTAAGGTCTTAAAGGCGGGGTAGTTCCGTTGGTCATTATCCCGGATATAGTTCCCTTTTCGGCTATTTTTCCCTGGTGGCCAATGGAAAAGAAATTGGAATAGATTAAAAGTCTCTAATGCATTTAAACAAGGCGCGCGTGTCTTTATTAATTTTACAACTTTATCTGAGTGAATATGATATACAGCATTATATATATATATATATATATATATATATATATATATATATATATATATATATGCATATGTATGTGTATATATATATATATATATATATATAATGTGTGTGTGTATATTTATATATATGTGTGTGTGTATATATATATGTATATATTCACATATATATATATATATATATATATATATATATATATATGCATATATATATATATATATATATATATATATATATGCATATATATATATATATATATATATATATATATATATATATATATATATATATATATATGCATATATATATATATAAATGTGTGTGTGTTTGTGTGTATCTGTTTAAAAGGATTACAAAAAATTCCAGTGTACTGAAAAACTCTGTTGGTAGAAAAAACCCAGAAATAATCAATTGATTAAGATTTAGAGGTCACCCATTCTCAGAGAAGAACAAGATTAGTCCGACACGCTAAATCAGTTAATCCGCAAATGTCAAGCTGGGCAAATTTTCTTGTATCCTCACCAAGAGGTCGTGAAGGTACGAAATTATTTGAAATCTATACGAAATATTAAGAAGAACTGTCATTCGACTGCCACTTTCGTTTGGGAGCACTATAGTACCTTGTAGAGCCCAGTTGAGGGTTTAGTGAACTAATCTCTCTTGACGAGTGCAACGAGCATGCCCAACCCATCTCCATCTATTCCTCATCATGATCTCATCGTTTCTAATACTGTCCTGACATTTAACTCCCAAATCTTCCGAGGGTTTTGTTCTTAAATCTACAAAATCTTTTGGATATAGTTTCATTGTCATAACAAGACTCATGTCCATACAGTAGCACAGACCTCCCTAAACTGATATAGCCTGATTTCTATGTGTAATTTCAGGCAATTTAATTTCCAAATTTTACTTAACTTGGCCATTGTCTGATTTTTTTTATTTTTTTATTCTTTCATTAAACTCAAATTCTAAAGATCATGTATTAGAGATCATAGCTCCTAAATGTTCAAATGATTCCACCTCATAATCCTTTCTCCTTCCAATGATATTTTATCCTCTAATGCATATTCCCATCTCATCATCTGTTTTTCTTCTATTTACCTTGACCCCAACCTCATGATATTTCACCACTTCTGGTAAGCAAGCTTTGCAAGTCTTGTGGTGTTCTGCTAACAAGGACAGCGTCATCGGCATACTGTGACAAACCGAGAGAAGGTTGTGACTCAAAGACAGGATGAAAGCAACTGAGTTACTTTATTTCAGAACACTCGCCTTTATATACAAAATCTCAATGCAACAGGAAATTTCCTGTTCAACCAACACCGCACCGGTTAACAATTAACGGTGAGAAAAACAGACATTATTTCATGTTCATTGCAACAGGAAATTCCCTGTTCAACCGACACCGAACCGGTTAACAGTTAACAGTGAGAAAAACAGGCTTGTTATTTCAGGTTCTTTTTAGTGCAAGGGGAGAGCGAAGATACAAGCATAATATATACACAAAATGAAATGTCGTTACTATGTACGATAGTGTGAAACACGGTTGGTACATGGCTCCCCCCCTAAAAAGGACATACTATACATCTTAAATAGGGCGCCCTGATCTAGAGAGGCGAACCATAGGCGGGTCATCTGGCAGGAGGATAAGCAGGTTTTGGACAATCAATGGAGACCCAGTCTTCTTTGCCATGAATGTTTAGCAGGAATGCTTTCAGACTGCATCAGATCACAAGGAAAGGGCCCGTATAAGGGGGCGTTAGCGGTGGCTTGCTAGTGTCGTTGCACAGGAAGACGTGCATTGCAGAGTGCAAGTCTGTATGTATGTGATGCTTCGCTGGGGGCTTGTAAGTCTGGCGGCATGGGGTAAAATTTCCCACGATGTGACGTATGCGCTGGAAATCGTCGGAGGAGGTCGTAGAAGGAAAAAATTCGGCAGGGACGACCAACGGGTCGCCATACACCATTTCAGCTGCCGAGACGTCGAGGGCGTCTTTAGGAGTGGTCCTTAGTCCCAGGAGGACCCAGGAAAGCTGAGTAAACCAGTTGGAATCCTTGCAGCGGGACATCAAAGCTGCTTTGAGGGTGCGATGAAAGCGTTCAACCATTCCATTGGCAGCGGGGTTGTAGGCAGTTGTCTGATGTAGGGTGATACCCAGGAGATTCGCTAATGATGTCCACAATTGAGAGGTGAAAGTGGTACCCCTGTCAGAAGTAATATGCTCAGGGATACCAAATCTTGCAACCCATCCTCAGAGTAAGGCAGATGTACATGAGGCGGACATTGCAGTTTCCATGGGAATGGCTTCAGGCCAAGGAGTGGAGCGATCAATGATGGTAAACAGGTAACGATGTCCTTGTGATGTGGGTACGGGGCCTACAACATTGACGTGAATGTGTGCGAAACGATGCTGAGGTTGAGGAAAGATGCCCACTCCCGAATCCGTGTGTTGATGTACTTTTGGAAGTTTGGTAAGAAATACAGGCGCGGACCCAATCCTTAGCATCCTCAGATATACTGCGCCAAATGAACTTCGTCTTCAGTAGCTGTGCAGTGGAACGGCACAAGTGATGTGAAAGGCCGTGAATAAAATCAAATACCTGCCAGCACATGGGAGCAGGAATCCAAGGTCGCGGTCTACCAGTACTGACGTCACAGAGGAGGGGGGTGTTGGAGTCTTGGAGGGGGAAGTTTTCCCAACGGAGGGACGTGCAGGATGTCCTACATGCTTGATACTCTGGATCCTGTCGTTGGGCTTCAGCCAAGGCGTTGTAATCCAATCCCAGTTGAATGGCAGCCAACTAGTTTCTTGACAGGGCATCAGCAACGGGATTCATTTTCCCAGGGACGTATTGAAGGGTGCAATTGTATTCAGCCACGGAGGAGAGATGTCGGCGTTGACGGGCAGACCAGGCATCAGACTGTCGAGTGTAGGTGTGCACCAGAGGCATGTGGTCTGTGCGAATGACGTAGGGCATACCTTCTAAGAAATGGCGAAAGTGACGGACACCCAAGTGCACCGCCAGCAATTCGCGATCGAAGGTAGAATAACCCGATTTTGCCTTGGACAGTTTTCTGCTGAAGAAGGCCAATGGGTGGGACGAGCCGTTGACCACCTGCTCGAGTACTGCACCAATAGCGACGTCGCTGGCATCGGTGGAGAGCAGGAGAGGGGCATGTGGGATAGGAAAAGTGAGAGCCGCAGCGGTTGATAGGGCCTTCTTTGCATTGCAGAAGGCCCCTTCTTGAAGGGGACCCCACTTCAGGTCCGTTTGGCTTGCCCTTGAGGGAGGCGTAGAGGGGAGCAAGAGTGGAAGAAAACGGTGATAATATTTGATCATGCCCAAGAATTCCTGCAGAGCTTTGACAGACGAGGGCGTGGGGAAGTCCTGAATGGCTGCTACCTTCTCAGGGAGGGGATGGACTCCTTCAGGAGTGATGCGGTGCCCTAAGAATGACACTTCGTTGGCGCAAAAGGTACACTTGTCGTACCGGACTACAAGGCCGTTTTGTTACAGGCGGTCGAGCACGATGCGCATGTGACAGAGGTGTTCCTCTTTTGAGGAGGAGAACACAAGTATGTCATCCACATAACATACAAAGAAGGGGAGGTCCCCTAAAATGCTATCCATGAGACGTTGAAATGTGGCCCCAGCATTACGAAGGCCAAAACAGGAGTAATTGAAGGTGTTTGTACCAAACGGAGTGGTGATGGCAGTCTTGGGGATGTCTTCTGGGTTCATAGGCACCTGATAATACCCCTTCAGGAGGTCGAGCGTAGAGAAAACCTTTGCTTTGTGCAGGTAGGAGGTCACGTTGGCGATGTTTGGGAGGGGGTAGTGATCCGGTTCTGTTTGCAAGTTCAGGTGCCTGTAATCCCCGCACGGACGGAGGGAGCCGTCTTTCTTCAGAACGATGTGTAAGGGTGACGACCATGGGCTGGAGGCCTTTTGGCAAAGGCCCATTTCCTTCATTTCGGCGAAAGTCTGTTTGGCGGCTGCCAATCATTCCGGTGCCAGACGTCTTAATTTTGCGAAGACTGGGGGTCCCGTCATCTTGATATGGTGATAAATACCGTGCTTGGCAGGAGCCGTGGGTATTTGGCGAAATTCTGGACGGAAAACTTTCGGGTACGACGGGAGGAGGTGGGAGTAGGCATCCGTGGGTGCGCTGATGTGGAGAGCGAGGTTGGAGGGGGCGGGTTGAAGGTGTGTCGACAAGTACGAGTCTTCGTTGACCAATCGTCGGTTGGCGACATCGACCAGAAGGTGGTAATGAGAGAGAAAATCCGCACCGAGGATTGGCAATGTAACGTTAGAAACGAGAAACTTCCAATTAAATTTACCGTTTCCAAACGTTAATGTGAGGTTCTTGTAACCGTAGGTGGGTATCGCAGATCCGTTGGCAGCTACCAAGTGGACGTCGGCAGATGTAGAGGGACTACGTCGTGTCCTGAAGAGTTCCCTTGGCAAAAGAGAACGACAAGCACCCGTGTCTACCAAAAATCGTACGCCCATTCCTGCATCATGTAAAAAGAAAAGATTAGAAACACGGGAGGCCACCTCCACGAGCGATGGCCTATTTACAAGTTTTTTTTGGCCACTGACAATCCTTGGCACATTTCTTCGCGGTTGCCCCGAATCTGTTGTGGTAGTAGCAAAACTGCGGCGGATGGGAGGCAGTAAGTGGCTGTAGAAGTCGTTGGTTGGGGCGCGAGCGAGTAGTGGGTGGTGGATGGCTTTGTCGCCGCTTTGGCACGTCACGGGGTAGGCGTGTATGTCCTACGGCATTCACATCAGCTTCGGTTGACGTTGAATAGGCGTCCTCTTCGTCAGGAGTGGATGCGTTGATGGAGATCTTGAAGTGGCTGTCCATAAGGGCGTCGGCTTGGTCATCAAGTCCTTTATGCGTAAACTATCTACATCGGGTATGGCAACGCATACAGTTTCAGGTAAACAGCGTATCCAAAGGGCACAAAGTAGGTTCACCTCACGAGGAGAGCCGTCTGCGGCAGGTTACCGGCAAGCGATACTAGTCATTTCCCTGAGGGCGAGCAAAGCCCTTTCGTCCCCTAACGGTTGTTGAGAAAGCAGAAAAAGCTTTGCTATACGGGCAGCTGGCGACGGCGAGTACTGCTGCAGAAGGTATTTATTGAGGGCGTCATATGCTATTGGAGTGTCTCCTTGTTCACAAAGCCAGTCGGATATTTCCGGGAAGGTGTCCTCAGGTATCACCAAGAGAACATAATCTGCTTTGGTGGTTGAGCGAGTCACGCCCTTGATGCGAAACTGGACTTCTACGCGCTGAAACCAAGCAAACGCCTCTCCGCTGCCAAATGATGAAAGTTTCAATGGGGCAGCCGCAGCGCCAACTTCCGTAGAGTTCACCATAGTACCAACGACGGAGGGGTGAGGGGAGGTGGAAGGCGGGAGGAGCGAGTCGACTTCCGGGGTCACCAATGTGACGAGCCGAGAGAAGGTTGTGACTCAAAGACAGGATGAAAGCAACCGAGTAACTTTATTTCAGAACACCCGCTTTTATATACAAAAACTTAATGCAACCTGAAATTTCCTGTTCAACCGACACCACACTGGTAAACAGTTAACGGTGAGAAAAACAGGCATGTTATTTCAGGTTCTTTTTAGTGCGAGGGGAGGGTGAAGATACAAGCATAATATATACACAAAATGAAATGTCGTTACTATGTAGGATCGTGTGACACACGGTTGGTACAATTCTCTAGATCTACTAATTTCCTGTTACCGATCGAATCCAATCTTTCTCCACCATCTCCAACCTTTCTATGTATTACAAAATCCATGAGAAGGATAAACATAAGTGACAACACATTCTCTTGGAGTACTCCACTATTCACTAGAAATTCATTTGATAGGACTTCACCAATATTAACTTTGCAATTGCTATGCTCATGAACACAACCAAATTTACATATTCACGAGGAACTCCATGATAATGCAGGACTCTTCACAAAATTAGTCGATGCACAATACCAAAGGCTTTTTCATAGTCCACAAATGCCACCAAAATTGGATTTCTATACACATTGCAGTACGTCTTGAAATAAAAATTTGCTCAGTACAACTTTTTTTTTTCTTAATCCTGCTTGTTCATCTCTCGTCTTTTCATCAATCTTTCTCTATAGTCTCTTTAGAATGAGCGTGATATATATTTTCATGACAACTGACGTAAGTGTGATGCTTCTAATTATTGTAATTAGTCAGGGTCCCTTATTGGCCATTTTCACCAAGACTCCTAGCTTCTAACCATTAGGTTTTGCCTCTTCACGCCACATTCTACATCATAATCTTATAAATACTCTGAGAGCCACTTCATTTTCGGCCAATATCATCTCAGCAGTTATTCCATCGTATCCAGGGACTTTCATTCTCTTTAGTTTTTTAATGATAGCTTTGACTTTAAACACACTGATTATTCATTTTACTTACCATCTTCAAACCTAAAATGTCTGCCATATGAAATGCTTGCTATTCATGATGTCCCATACATTCTTACCTGCTGCAATGGTTATATGCAGAAACTATAAATATCTTCAATGAGATTCTAAACCAAAACCTTTTACTGCTGAACCAATTTGTAAAATGGGAAGCCTTCAAATTAAACCTCGCAAATTTGGCAAGGGATACTGTTTTTTAGTACACCAATGCTTCTCTTCACATCTCTTGTAATAGCACTAGCCTTACACTTCAATAGTAAAATTCAAGACTGATAAAAGGTATAAAAATATTAGCAACATTTTCATACCTTTAAACTAAATCGAACTTGGAAAAGACAATTACGCGAATAATGTAATGTTATCTAGCATAGAGATTAAACTGGGATGATGACCGCAATAAGATGATGATAAAATGTCATATCAAAATCATTAGTACTTCAAAGTATGTGCATATTATAATTCCCCTTTTTCCTTACTACACTAGACAGTATGTGTAACACAGCTACGCCAAGTAACTTTACAATTTGTTTACCTCAAACCACAACCTTCCACTTTGAACATTACAAGAAGTCTTTAAGGGTCCAAGCTTCTTTAGAAGAAACTCGATCCAGATTAATTTCTATACATATTCAGAAGAGTTTCCCTTCATTACTTATACCAGTTTTAAAGTGCTAGTTAAAGACAATGTTTGCCTTAATGATCAAACGCAACTCCTATTGAGTAGTTATTGTACAGGATATCTCAAAATACAGCTAAATCATGACTTTGTATCCTGAAAATCATGCTATGGTAACATATCAATGGGTCACAAAAAAAATGATTGAATGACAGCTTGCATATAAAGTAAAAGAATACCTTCCCCATAAGGAAAATTATTTACATTAAACTTTCCCATCTAAACTTAAATCTCAAAACTGAATACTTCATATTTTCCATTTAACTGGATTTACAGTAGTAAGCACCCTTTAGACAAAGTACAGTATATTGATATGCATGGTATTAAATAATTTAGTATTTTTCAGTCAAGAATAAACTGGATATACAGCAGCTGTCACCTTTAAAAGAATGAATATATAATTTAGAGTAAATAAATATCCTTTAAAGAACAAATTTATAAATTGGTGTATATATAAATAAACATACATATTAATCTATAAGAGACTAGTGGTTATCAAATTAGGGGCCACCGGGCAACTTTAGGTACAGAAAATTAAAGGACTATAGCTCCCAAAAGTAACGTAAACAAAATGTTGTATAACTGTTGCATGAGGTGAGAAAAAATTGGTAGGCCTGATTGTTGGGGACTGGGTGCCATATTATGACCTTGTATAGTAATATTCTTCATTTTATGATGAAATATTAATTACTCTGTGTATATGTACATATATTTGATGAAATTGCGATATCACAGAAATGCTAGAGTTCTAACATAGGGACAGTGAACAACTAGGGACTAGGATGGGTCACCTTGCATACCAACCCAACAGACAGTAGCCTGCATGCGTCCTTCTATTCACTTAGCCATTTTTCGCATCCCGGGCCTTTTTTCACACCCCGGGCCATTTTTCGCACCCCGGGCTGCAAAATTGCAAAAGCCCGTGTCTGGCCAAAAGGGTCAGGCAATCTTCAACAACAACAACGACATAACTTTTGGGAGCTATCGTACCTTGACACAAGCTTCAAGATCAGACAGCACATGTTGTTCTATTCATTTAGCCATTTTCCACAACCTTAATCAACCTAAATTTTGGGAGCTATTGTACCTTGTCACAAGCTTCAGGGCAGAGCTTAGGATGTCCCTATGGGTGAGATTTTAGTCTCAACTTTTTTAAATTGCAGTCTTTTTTTTTTTTCGTTGCAGGGACACGTTTGCTCTAGTACCAAATCTTTATATACATTTGTAAATAAGGCAGAACCATTCTGGTAAAAGATTTTTACAACACCATTGTAAATATGTCTGAAGATTTTTAACAAAACACTATCTAAGTACCTTTTTATATTGTTTACATAAAATTATAAATTTTCAAAAGACGAATATCATTTCCACTATTCATAAGCAGAATCATTTTATGTTTTTACAAAGTAATTTTACAAGTAGTCCATATAGAGTATACACAGCTTATACAAACCAAAAGAGGAAACTTCTTTAAAAGCTTCTATGACAAGTTTAAATACAGAGAGCGTTATACAAATATTTTACTTTAATTGTTGTACAGTACTTGTGGAAGAAAATTAATAGCCCAATTCATGAAAGTAAGTTTCAAAAACCTACCAATTTCGGAAACCTCCTCAAATTTGCAGGAAGTATATAGCTAAAAAAAAACAAGATGTTCAGATTTACAACAGTGCAGTTTGCTAAATATAATCAATATGACTTTTCTTTGTCCTGAAACAGAAGAAAAAAAATATTTATTTCTTTATAATAAACATTATTGTAAGAAAATATAAGTTCTGTTAAGCAAAAAATAGACAATTCTCTTTATAAATGAAAAGATAATTTTTTTAAAAATAAACTTTTCTATCATAGAAGAGGATAAAATCTAATCTGCGTTTAACATTCAAGATGAAAATATCGTCGTTGTAATATTAAAATAACCAATATTTTTATTAGATAAACAGCAGTGCCGATACTTACCAAGTACTCGGGTTGACTTAAGAAAAAGGACTCACTATATCGAATTATAACGACTCGCTACATCGAATTTATAAACTATAATAAATTTATTCTACTCTCCATATACACTAGACATTTACATTTCTTACAAGGCACAATAATTTGACCAGTTTTCAAGTTAAAGCTTGCAAAACAGGGATTGAGAAAATGCCCTCTTGGGCATCTGTCTACAACCTTCTTCACTTTAAAAATGTCATCACCTACTTCAGAACTCTCTTTAAACACTTCATCTTCACTTGCTTCAGGTGTCTCTTTAAACACTTCATCACTTACTTTAGATGTTTCTTTAAACACTAAATCACTTACTTCAGGCGTCTCTTTAAACACTTCATCACTTAGTTCAATTTCTTCAATATCAATATTTTCACAATTGGCCAACTCTAGATCTTCACTGGATAGTAATTCCTCTCCAGTAATGTCTTCCGTACTATAAGGCACAGGCGTCAGAGAGTTTTTCCATTTTTTCTTTTCTTCTACAGTTTTTTCTAGTGTGTGTGCTAGGTTTTGTAGAAGAGACTCCCCTTCTACTACTTTGCTTTCAAGCCTAGAAGAAAACAGCAGACCACTCCTTATATCTTCATCTAGAGCTTTCGTAACATTACAGTTTGCAAGTTCCAAGCCTCGAATAGGGTTATTTTTCACAACTTTGTCTTCTATACTACGAGAAGATACAAAGGTTGTGAATAAGTTAGGATTATCTAGCTTATCTTTAACATCATTCCTTTTTGCAAACTCGCCGTTGCTAACTGGAGAAGTTGTGAATCCGATTTTATTGCAGAAGTTAGCGTTTTTCCTTGAAGGTATTGGGTCTAGGCAAATAACCTCTTCTTCCAAAGATTCTGTATAATTTCCATACTTAGTTTGTAAGGTACCTTCATTTCCCTTCCCTTGCATAAGGTACAAATCATCTAGTGACTTGCACTCTTCAACAAGATTGCAAGAGGACACCGAATCTTTGTAAACTTTTCTCGATCTACCAGATTCATTTTCCGAATTCTTAGGATCGTCCACCCACTTCCTCTTTTCCTTCCACCTAAAAGATAAAGAACTACTTTTTTCAATGTCACTTAGGGATGCATTTTTTATCTCACCGAGTATTCTCTCTTTCTCGGGTAGTATTAAAGGAACTTTCATGACTTCTGTTAATGGAGGATCTAGTGGAACATCATATTCGTCCAAAACCTTAATATCAAGAACGACATCTGACAAAGATTTTTCCAATGTATCATTATGCAGGATACCTTCTTCAGGCATACTGCTTGTATTCACAGATTGTCTAAACTCTCCCTGATAAAAATATTCTGTTTTGGTTATGTTATCAGAATCACATTCTGAAATGTCATTACATGTATTGTGCCTTAATTGGACGGACTTTAAAGGCTTTTCATCAATTTTAGCATTGATGAATTTCCTCCCAGAGGAGTTACATGAATCTACTTTCTCAACTTGGTGGTCATCTTTATTCAAGCTGTCATTTAAAATGGGCAGTTTACCTTCAGTTGCGTAGCCTCCCTTCTCGCGAATTTCCTTGCTATTTAACGTGCTCCATGTTGCCTGGTGTGCTGCTGTTCCAGAAGTTTTGCATGACGCCTCTCCCAGAGGTTCATTCCCCAAATACAAGGTTGGACAATGCCAAGATGACCGAGATACTTTTTCAGATAAAGGAATGTGTGATGAGAGATTATTCTCTGTCTGAAAATCCCTGATATGGAGTAGACTAATGGTTTTCTGTCCTAATCTTTGTTTTGATAATGTCTCGTTCACCATGTCACTTTTAGACTTAAAGTCTGTTCTTGGAAAATCATTCTTTGGCCTATGGGAAACACTCTTATTCTTTTGATAATCTGCAATTAAGCAATTCACAGGAAGGTAAAAAGTATTCATATCTTTCGATGTGTTTAAAACAGAAGTAGCTTCGTTACAGCGACCTATCATTAAGTTTCTTTGATTCCTTATATCAGATTGCTTTTCTGAAGCTTTGTCTGGATACTCCACTCCCCCATTGGGCTGTCCACGCATAATAGAGGAAGAATTTGATATCCTCCAAGTTTCCTTTCCTACAGATTCAGAGCTACGTGGCATTGACAATGGCCAATTATTCACAAGTTTACTTGAAATATTCTGAGGTTGTCTTGGAACATTGCAAATGTCGTTTACAAGATCCAACTGATTATGCAGGCCTCTTTGTGTGCAGACAGGGTTTCTAGCAATTAAATCAGACCTAACACTGTGTGTACTGGATACAGTTGGGTTGTTGATTCTGAAGGTCCTTGGAGTTGGCAATAAGCCTTTTGATCTGCAATTCCTATTTTTGTCAAGGTTAAGGTTACATGGAACATTAACCCGAGTTGGATTTGTTATTGGAAATCCTTTTGGGTTCATATTGGGTGGTCCTACTTGGTTATTTTGATTTGAAGAGTTCACAATTTGATCAGGTACATGAGGGTAAGAATAACCAGGGTAAGGGTACTCATAACCAGCTGAATAGAAATTGTTTCTGTAATTATATCTGAAAAATCTTGCCTCTTGTTCATAATGTGGATTGGTCCAATTCATAGAGCACGGAGAGCCTGCAATATACGGCGACTGCGGCCAATTCGCATGCTGCTCAAGCTCGGCAGAAGCCTGTGGCATGTTATAATTACCAAACCAGCCGTCGTACCACATCTGGAGGGTAAATAAGAAAAGATTTTTTATCATCATTACACTTAAAAGCTAGATTCAAAAGAGCCAGATCAACGAATTTTTCCTGGGATTAGAAATTATTTAGAAAGAAAAGAATAAGACATACTGAATATATCGGTGCAAGTATTTTAGCAGTAAATAGCATAAAAAATTAAGAAAATTAAGTACCTGTTAAATTTTTTAAAAAAATTAATATACTGTATAATTATCAGTCATATTTCTACGTTTTCTATAGATAAATCAAAGTCCACAATAGGCAGACTCCTAAACAGCACAAACATGAAACTCATGCAATAACGATAAAATACTAATGAAATTAAAAAAAAAAAAAACACTCACCCTGCAGTTCCATATGTAACCCTAACAAATGTTATATGGTAAGTGATGCCAAAAGATTATTTCAGTTATACAATACTTCAACAAACTTGTTTTTTACAAAAGAAAAAAATTTCCTACTACGGATAAAAATCTTTGGGTAATACTGAACCCATTTCCCCCACTTGGTGTCACCAACCTCTTATCTCAAATCAGTCCCACCGACCCTCCATCCCCAACCAGTGCCGCAAACCAATTTTACCCAGCCAGAGATACCAACCACATTCTCAAGACAGTACCATGGGCTACCATTCCTCAGTTTACTCTACTAAACTCATTTCCCATTCAATACCTCACCAGCCATTGCCAGCGAGTACCACTAACACAGCGGGTGCCAACAAGCCCATTAACACAGTGGGTGCCAGCGAGCCCACTAACACCCAGCGGGTGTCAACGAGCCCTCTCCACCCAGCGAGCCCACTCCACCCAGGGGGTGCCAGCGAGCCCTCTCCACCCAGCAAGCCCACTCCACCCAGGGGGTGCCAGCGAGCCCACTCCACCCAGCGGATGCCAGAGAGCCCACTCCACCCAGCGGGTGCCAGCGAGCCCAGACCACCCAGCGGGTGCCACTCTGCCCACTCCACTCAGAGGGTGCCGCCGAGCCCCCTCCATCCAGCGGATTCCACCCAGCCCACTCTAGCCAGCGAGCCCACTCCACCCTGCGGGTACCAGCCAGCCCGCTCCACCCTGCGGGTACCAGCCAGCCCGCTCCACCCTGCGGGTACCAGCCAGGCCGCTCCACCCTGCGGGTACCAGCCAGCCCGCTCCACCCTGCGGGTACCAGCCAGGCCGCTCCACCCTGCGGGTACCAGCCAGCCCGCTCCACCCTGCGGGTACCAGCCAGCCCGCTCCACCCTGCGGGTACCAGCCAGCCCGCTCCACCCTGCGGGTACCAGCCAGCCCGCTCCACCCTGCGGGTACCAGCCAGCCCGCTCCACCCTGCGGGTACCAGCCAGCCCGCTCCACCCTGCGGGTACCAGCCAGCCCGCTCCACCCTGCGGGTACCAGCCAGCCCGCTCCACCCTGCGGGTACCAGCCAGGCCGCTCCACCCTGCGGGTACCAGCCAGGCCGCTCCACCCTGCGGGTACCAGCCAGCCCGCTCCACCCTGCGGGTACCAGCCAGCCCGCTCCACCCTGCGGGTACCAGCCAGCCCGCTCCACCCTGCGGGTACCAGCCAGCCCGCTCCACCCTGCGGGTACCAGCCAGCCCGCTCCACCCTGCGGGTACCAGCCAGCGCGCTCCACCCTGCGGGTACCAGCCAGCGCGCTCCACCCTGCGGGTACGAGCAAGCGCGCTCCACCCTGCGGGTACGAGCAAGCGCGCTCCACCCTGCGGGTACGAGCAAGCGCGCTCCACCCTGCGGGTACGAGCAAGCCCACTCCACACTGCGGGTACGAGCAAGCCCACTCCACACTGCGGGTGCCACAGACACACAGAAGTGTTACGATACAAGAAAACATTGGAAATCCTCTCATGTAACCAGGTCACACCACTCACAGGTGAAACAGTCTATCATTCCCAAGGTACTGGTCATTGAGAGTGTGTCACATCCCATTCCCCTGAGAGGAAGGGTTGCTGAAACCTAACAGGATTACTTGGAAGCCACCTTCCATTGAGACATATCTACTGCTACTACATTTAAGAAAATTTGTCAGATTTGGAAGATTAAAGGGGTAGGAGAAAAATTGGTAGAGAAGGAAGATTTGATAGAGGAAGACTGAACTCTTTTCTTCCCATTGCAAATCAGCCCACATACAATGTCAGAGCAATCCAAGACTATGTTGATTCCATGGAGGGGAAAATTAGGAAATTAAGAGTTTTTCAAGAGTGCAGAGAACTAGGAACACTTTGTCAAAGGACCAACACTAACACTGCAGAGCAAGGGTAGAGTGACAAGTACAAGGGTCATCTTGGCAGCAGCTATGTGAATCCTTGCCTGGAAAGGAAGGTACAGCTCCTCAGGCTAAACTTCATTCTGAGCAAGATCGACCTCTTGCAAGACTCCTCTGCAACACAACCAGCTTGCCACCTCCGCTACGCTACCAGCAGCCGACACGCTGCCTCCGCTACGCTACCAGCAGCCGACACGCTGCCTCCGCTACGCTACCAGCAGCCGACACGCTGCCTCCGCTACGCTACCAGCAGCCGACACGCTGCCTCCGCTACGCTACCAGCAGCCGACACGCTGCCTCCGCTACGCTACCAGCAGCCGACACGCTGCCTCCGCTACGCTACCAGCAGCCGACACGCTGCCTCCGATACACACCAGCAGCCGACACGCTGCCTCCAATACACACCAGCAGCTGACACACTGCCTCCACTACACTACCAGCAGCTGACACACTGCCTCCGCTACACTACCAGCAGCCGCCATGCCACCTCCACTCCCGTACCAGCGGCTAACACTTTGCAAGAAGCCAGTACTTCACCTCAACTGCCATAGCAGCAGCTGGCACACTGTCTCCACTGCTGTACCAGCAGCCGGCTTGCCACTCGCACTGCCATACCAGCAGCCAGCATGCCACCTGCACTGCTGTACTAGCAGCCAGCATGACACCTCCACTGCTGTACTAGTAGCCATCACACCAGCTCCACTGATGTACCAGCAGCCAACACACCAGTTCCACTGCTGTACCTCCAGATGGCATGCCAACTCCACTCCCATATCACCAGCCAGCACACTGGCTCAACTCATATACCAGTACTTACTTTACTTAGATGGCTGCTTTTCCGGTCCCATACAGCAGGGGAACCCCACTCTCTACAGGACCTCCACTGCCGTTTTACCTTGTTCGTTCAGAGTATTTAAAGTTTCATATCGCGTATTGTTCGTTTACTGTTAAATCGTCACTGTCAAAAGACTCATGAAATAAGAAAGTCTTCAGTTGACTCTTGAAAGCCTTAATGTCTTCAATCATTCGAATGTTTTGCGGGAGCTTATTATATAGTCTCGGGGCCACACATTTAAAGCCTCTGGGGCCTAAAGTAGACATATCTAGGTTCCAACAGTTTGAAGCCATCTGTAACTATTCTCGTGTTGACACTATTTGTTGGCTGCGCAATATATAGCAATTCTCTTGAGTATTATGGACGCCCGGTTCTGATAA
Source organism: Palaemon carinicauda (assembly GCF_036898095.1). Taxonomy (NCBI): domain Eukaryota; kingdom Metazoa; phylum Arthropoda; class Malacostraca; order Decapoda; family Palaemonidae; genus Palaemon; species Palaemon carinicauda. Next base: position 129,642,303 of record NC_090737.1, on the reverse strand, counting down.
CTTGGTGGGTTATTGTACGTATTTTAAATTCAATTCTCGCTTTAATCGGCAGCCAGTGTAAATCAATTAGTAAAGGGGTGATCCTTTCTCTAGGTGGGACACCTTTCACCAGTCTTGGTCCTCTGTTTATTATGTTTTTTAATCTTTTAAGTCACACTTTTGGTAAATTTAGTAGATAGAGTTGCAGTAGTCAATCCTGGTAATAACACAGTTTATCACAAGTTTCATTACAGAATTTTCGTCCAGATACAGTTTTATAAACGCAATATTTCTTAGATTATAACCAGCAGTTTTTATTACATTACTTATTTGGGCATTTAGAGACAGGTTACAATCAAGAAATACACCTAGATCTCGAACTTTACTAAATATCGGCACCTAGTCATTATTTATGTTCATCTGAATATCACCCAAGTTTCTTACGCAGTTTCTCTTGCCCATCACCATGAATTCAGCTTTGTTCTCACTATCAAGGATTCGGTTTAGAGTTTCAGTAGTGTCATGTATATAATTTATGGAGAAGTAAAATTGTATCATCTGCAAATAGCTTAAAATTTCACGCCATGCTTTTTTAGTATTTTCGATAGACCAATTGTATAGATGCAGAATAAGATTGGGCAAAGTACACTCCCCTGGGGTACCCCTCTGTTTAAGGGTTCATATGATGAATAA
>NC_090737.1:129614131-129636631 GCF_036898095.1 Palaemon carinicauda | reverse complement strand
ATAGTTTTTTTTTTCTTTTTTTTTAGTACGGGAAACTATTTATTTATGCCTATACTGTGCTGTCGTGTTCTAATTCGTTTTTATAATATACTCTATGTTAATGTAGATAGAGCTCAATGATGACATTGGCCAAAATTGTAAGATGAATCGCTCAGTGATTAACAAAACTCTCTCCTCTATTAGCACACAGCCATTATTATATTGCTGCAGGAAATCTTAGAAGGAAAATAATGACATTTTCGTCGTTCTACGTGATATGATAGGCACCAAATGGCCAAGAAATCTACAGGCCTATCATATTAAAAAAAAAAGAAAAATATTACAGGTAAATGAGGCTTTTAAGACTATCATATTGCAAAAAAAAAAAAAAAAGTGAGGCTTTCAAGACTTAAAGAGAGCAGAATAAGTTAATATACGAATTTACGATGGAAATATTTAGACTTGGATATTTTGATATAAATTTACTGAAATTAGGAGAAAATGTGTCGTTTGATCTCTCTTTACTAGCCTCCAAATGACAACGTCTCTTGTGGTAATTTAGTGGAGGTAATTCAACAACTCGTTCAACAATTTCTCTTACAATTTAAAAGAAATAGCTTTGTGATTAGCAAATATTAATAGGAACATCACCATTAAAGACAATCATTTTTTTTTTCAGTATATTGGTAGACCATGATTTAAGTTTGCCACAAAATAACGGATAGTCTCTTGAAGTGAGAATAAAATAGTCTTAAATTCACCCCCATTATATTCTTTATATTCTTTAACTGGGCTACAAAAGGAACTAAAACAGTAGGAAAACCTAGGCCTACATTGCAGAGGATTATGAAGTGTGAAGTAGGAGATAATGAATGGAGAAGTATTGAATTAATAGCTGGAGATAGAGACGACTGCCGAAATCTAACCGGGGCCCTTTGCGTCAATAGGTGTAAGAGAGATGAGAATATATATATATATATATATATATATATATATATATATATATATATATATATATATATATATATATATATATATATATATATATATAGTATATATATATATATATATATATGTGTGTGTGTGTGTGTAAAACACACATTATAAAGTATATAAACTTTCCATGTCTGTCTCGGACTGTCTGTCCATCTCTTCCTATTTAGCTGTAATAACCGAAGGGTAATAACCTAACCAGTGTTTAAATAAAAGTTTATAGATTTGAAGACACAGACGTTCACGGCTAAAACGTGCAATTTCGAACAATCCACTTTTCAAAAACTGTATAAACGGATGCAAAAAAATTAGCTTTTGCTCTGCATGTTTAATAGACTTCCCACTCTAATCTCATTATCGCTACCTTTAGCCTAAAAGCGTAATGTGTTAGTCAGTAAACGAAGCATTTCCTGTTGCGTGGGAATCTTGCATGCAAACCAAAAAGGGTTTTCATTCACAAAATTATGATAATGGCCTTTCTGTGACTATCACCAGTGAGGCACATTTTCATATGTTGTTTACTTTAATTACTATGCTTAATTTTTGGGGACATGCTCTTGTTTATACAACACATGCACGCGCGCGTGCGTACACACACATATATACAGTATATATATATATATATATATATATATATATATATATATATATATATATATATATATATATATATATATACATATAAAGCTTTTGATCAATCGGTTACAAGAGAATGCTGAGAAGGAAAACCGAAGACGCAAACACAATTTATATACACACACACACACACACATATATATATATATATATATATATATATATATATATATATATATATATATGAACCATGAAAGGAAAAAAATAAGACTTGATTGGAGTTGGCAACTTAGCACCTTCTTCATATTAGTCACTTCCACGGACTCGCAATGAGATTAAATATACAGAGATCTTCTTTATACAGCAGAATGGAGTCCTTCAGTTTTAAGTTTCTTGAAATTCCAGAAACGTCAGGTTTTAGAAAAGTGGATAATACAGGATTAACGGAAAAAAATACCAAGATGTTAGTTTAAATTGTGAACTTTGGTACAAGAATTAAAAAGGATTCAACGATACTCCTTTGGTCATGGGCATTTACGTGGATTACTTTTCTCGTCTCTGACCAGCTGATTCTATGACTAGCTCCTAGACACTGGGAGGCCAAAGCATTATTAAGAACCTAGGCCTCGAGGGGTTCTCCTGATAATGCTTTGGCCTTTCACTGGCTAGGATTTAGTCATGTGAAACGCTGAAAGCAGATCGCCAGGCTCCGGACCTCCCAAAGGATCTAGTCATTCTGAAAGGAGAAAAATAGTCCATGTTAATGACTCTAGCCAAAGAAATATTGTTGGGTCAATTTTATGAGGTTTTTGATGCCTTTGGATGTCTGGCAAACAGAACAAGTTACAATCTGAACAAAGAATTCTCTCTCTCTTTCTCTCTCTCTCTCTCTCTCTCTCTCTCTCTCTCTCTCTCTCTCTCTCTCTCTCTCTCTCTCTCTCTCATAAATTTATAGCACCGCATTACCTTTTATTCGAAAATATAGATCAATGGCAGAAATAAAAAAAACAAATAGAGGTTCCTTCTTGAGTGAAGTGATTGAGGATTTTAAGGCTGAACACAGAATCGAGATTTGCTATACGTTTGGGTTATCGTGGTCAGGAAAGGGAAAAGGTCTGTGATGAGAATCTGTTTTGTCCTGAAGAATTGTTTATAGCTTTGTTCAATGAACTGAATGGACAACACAATGGAATTTCTAACTAAAACTATATTCTAACACTTAGCATGTAGTATTTAAGTAAGAACTTTGAATGTGAAACAAGTACACAACTTGTTACCCATTCAAAGGTTGTTCTCTTAAATACTACATTCTAACTGTTAAGATGTAGTTTTAGTTAAAAATTTCATTGTGCTTTACCACTCTATTTACTTACGATTTAACACCGATTGTGATGTTAGCTTAAACGGTGCTATAGTAAAACCAAACGAAAGTGGCGGGTGAGACACAGAATATATCGTGCGGAAATTTGTCGATTTCGGTCATTTTACCTGGACAGGGTGGATTAGAGAATTCCAGAAACAGAAGATGGATTAAGGTCTTGGAGGGGAGAGGCCTCGTTCCGTCAGTCTTCTTCAAAAGGTTTTTTTTTCAATCTTTAATTATATACACACACATATATACATATATATATATATATATATATATATATATATATATATATATATATATATGTACATATATATATATATATATATATATATATATATATATATATATCACGAAAGCTGACACGTGATGAGCATAAATATATATATGTAGTATAGCCAGGAAGGGAAAATCAAGAGACTTGATTGGAGTTAGCAGTTTCATCCATTAGGGACATCATTTAGAATCAACAATGAGAATATTTAAATCCCACAATCTATCCTTTCATATCTTAAGCCCTCGAGGAATGAATTTTCAGCTTATAAGATGAGGACTCCAATCGTGTCATCAAAAGCCATAAAGGTCACTTCAAACAAACCTTGTTTATAATTGGTACTTCAACTCTCCGTATATAAAGCAGTGATTCGGATAAGTAGTAGACAGTCAATCGACAGTACTTACAATGGCAAATGTATGTATGTGTGTGTGAGAGAGAGTCAAAGTCAAAAAGAGAGAGAGAGAGAGAGAGAGAGAGAGAGAGAGAGAGAGAGAGAGAGAGAGAGAGAGAGAGAGAGAGAGAGAGAGAGAGGAGGGGGGGGGGAACTTGGTTGTCATGAGGGAAGCAAATTGTACATAAAACTGTGATTGCAAATAATTCCAGTAAACTGAGAACTACAGCTATAAAAATGGAAATGACCAGGAGTTAAAAGGTTAAGAGATAATTCTCAAATTCGTCTCGAAAAAAAAAAGCCGGATTAGTCTAGCACGCTAAATCAGTTAATCCGCAGGTCAGATTCTGCTTCATATCTTCAGAGGGGGGTCTTGAAGGTATGCTGTCCGAAGTATTTTGATGTAGATACGATGCATTGAGAAAAGAGCTTCTCTCACCCGCCACTTTCGTTTGGTTCTACTTATAGAAGGCCTATAGCTTTCATCCTACCGAAATTTTCTGTTCCTACCAAGTTGACAAGCAGGTGTACCATGTATCCTACCCCTTTAATTACTAGTTGACCTAACAACCAATTACAGACTCATGTAGATAGCTTGAAATTAAAACATCATAATGAACTCGCTTGGTCACATGTACAGTATGTGCTGCGCGCGAAAGTGGCGGGTGAGACAGAATATATCGTGTCGAACTCTGACGGGCCGACCAAGGTGAATGGCCCGTGCCAACGAGAACTGTTGGCTATAATCAAGGCCAATATAGAGGAGGTCAGGCGGTGAGGAGATTTACAGTGACTCACCTCTCTCAGCGGGCCTCATCTCTAGCCCAAGGCCAGTATAGGCCTTGCTCTAGCCACACCTGTCACTGAGTCTGGGGTCCGATAGTAGCTGACCCGGCAGATAACATCTTTAATTACTCAAAAAAAATGCAGTCATTGCAAGACTGAAAAATTAATTATTTAATACCATAATAAGGCTAAGATATAAGGTGAAATAATTATTATCACAGCTGTCTTAAAAGGAGAAAAAAAAAAAACTTCCCTCTGAGAATCCTTAAGAAATAAACAAATTCATTCCAAGACTACCACAACATGCACTGCAGGGGGCCATACCCATGCCTTATCTTGGGCAGTTATGACAACAAAATTCCCACGGCCACTTGACAGGTGACACCAGGCCTCGTCTGGGCAGATGAGGCCCGCTAATTTGCCTCGGGCATTTCTCTCCGCCCGACCTCTCTATATTGGCTTTGGCTATAATCTACAGCAAACAAGCGACGATTTCGGTCACTTTACCTGGAGTTTTCGGTTTAGAGAAATCCTGAAACAGAAGATGGATTAAGGTCTTAAAGGTGGGTGGGATCTGTCAGTTATAATCCCGGATATATTGTCCTTTTTTTTTTCTTTCTTTTTTTTCCCAGATGCTCAGTGGAAACCAATTAAAAACTTTGGAAGGATTTTGATCCTAGGACAACCAGAGATACACAGGGAGGACATTGTTAAATTACAAGTTATTTAAAAATACTTTTCCTTAAGACCCACGTGTCTTATTCATAGTATTGCTCTTCTAGCTTTAATTGTATATAACTATTATATATATGATACATGCATACACAGTATTATATATATATATATATATATATATATATATATATATATATATATATATATATATATATATATGCATACATACATATATATATATATATATATATATATATATATATATATATATATATATATATATATATATATATAAATATAACTGGGTTGTCTCGAAATTAACAAAATGTACAGAAAACTAATGTGATTGCAAATTTCCCCCTAAATGGAGTACTAAAAAAAAAAATGGAAATAACCAGTTGAAGAGCTAAATGCCAAACTACTTAGGCAAAGAGAGGATTAGTCTGGTATGACAAATCAGTAAATACACAGGTCAGATTCGTCGTTCATTTCTTTACCGGGTGGTCTTGAAGGTACGATCAAGCTATAGACCTTGGGTATGATGTCCGAAATGTTTTGATGGATATACGATACTTTCGTTTGGTTTGACTATACATACATATACCAAAGGCACTTCCCATCAACAAGAAACAAAAACAAAAAAGGGGACCTCTACTCTCTACGTTCCTCCAGCCTAACCAGGGACTCAGCCGAGTTCAGCTGGTACTGCTATAGTCTGTCCAGAATGTCATGAAACATAGAGTAGGTTTCCGACGTTGCCGCTTTGCGCCAATTTCATTCATTAAATCTCACTTAAGGCGAAAAAACAGTGTAGATTTGGCATACACTATGCCACATCTCTCTCTGTCTCAGGTCAGGAAGGTTAAGTAGCTTACCACTTTGGTTCTGATACCCAAGCGTGACGGTTTAAGATGGAAGGCTCCCCACGACAGCAATTAACTGCTCAGACGCAAGAAGTCATCTTCAATGTCCACGAGTACTTCAAAAGGGAGAAAGAAGACAAAACTGTTATGCACGGCTTTGGCAAGGCAGTACAACGTACAATGGATGCAACTAAGCAGTGCAGAAGTACGATATATCGCATTTGTAAGGAAGGAAAAGACAGCTTAGAAGAAAATGAAGCTCCCGTTTTTAACGTAAAGAAAAGGAAAAGACCACCAACTGTAACCAACATCGATGGATTTGATCAGTGCGGTTTACGAAGGACAGATCTCGGTTATTATGTCAGAAAGGAAATTCCAACGCTGGATAGCATTCTACTTGAAGTCAAAGAAAATATTGGATCTAGTGGATGCAGAGAATCTTTACGTAAGATACTTAAAGAAATTGGATTTAAATACGGAAGAGTTAACGGGCGGAAATTTCTACTGAGGAGAAGTGATATTGCAAGTGCCAGGACCAAGTTCCTACGTGACATGAAAAATATTAGGGGTACAGGAAAAAAGTCTGTTATATTTCTGGATGAAACCTGGATTAATCAGAATTATACAGTCACCGAGTGTTGGATGGATGAAAGTTCGACAGGAGCAACTGGAATAAACCCACCAATCAGGAAAGGGAATAAAATTATCATTTTGCATGCTGGATCTGAGCAAGGATTCGTGCCAAATGCACAGTTGGTATTCCAAGCAAAGAACGACAGTGACTATCACCACCAAATGAGTCATATTGTATTCGAAAAATGGTTTCGAGAGAAGTTCATACCCAATATACCACAACAGTCCGTCATAATTATGGACAACGCATTATACCATTCAGTGCAAAGTGACAAACCTCCTACCATGGCAAGCACAAAGGGAGCGATCCAAGACTGGTTAAGAAATAAAGGTGAAAATCCCCCAGAATATCTGACGAAGTGTGAATTGCTTGAAATGGTGAAAGCAGTGAAACATGGAAATGCTCCAAAATATGTCATCGACAAAATAGCTTTGGAAAAAGATCACAGGGTCGTAAGGCTGCCACCTTATCACTGCCATTATAGTGCAAATGAACTCATTTGGGCGCAGATTAAAGACTATGTAGCCAAAAGGAATACATTTAAAATGACAGATCTAACATCTTTGCTGCGAGTGGCACTGTCATGCGTGACAGCAGAAAATTGGAAAAATGCCGTTAATCATGTTGAAGACATCATTATAAAAGACACAGAGAATGATGTTGCTATGAATCAGTTTGTTGATTCATTTGTTATAGAAGTAACTTCATCTGATGAAGAATAGTATAGAACACATTAATGCTGAAAAACACTGGAGGAAAGATGATTTAATTTAATGAAAACTTCTGTTTTATTTTGTTGTTTAGTTTTATCCTGTGACGGTAAACAACACATATTTTTGTAAACAATTTATTTTATGGGAAAAATCTTTATCGATTTCACTGCATACATTTGTTTTACTCCTTGTTTCTATGTTAGAGGTTTCATCCTCATATGAGAATTTACTTCCTGTTAACCAAGACAATTTTATTTTTATACTAAAACAGTGCCTTATTTTAAAGAAAATGTCTATTAACTTTATCGTTTCATTATCCTAAAATCCAAGAAATTGTTTTAATTGAGAAAAGTATTATTTTATGAAATATTTGATGTCAGGCACATTCATCAATTCTACAACAAATATGGTAAGAGAGAGAGAGAGAGAGAGAGAGAGAGAGAGAGAGAGAAAGAGAGAGAGAGAGAGAAAATGACGATGCCAGGCTACAGATATCTTCAAGAACCTGACTACACATTTGATAATGTTCAAATATAAACTGATTCAATCAGAATTCAAATTATATAAAGAATAAAAGTTAAAGCTTTATGAGTAATAAAGCTCGAAAACATTTAGTACATTAAGATTCCAGTATTGTACTGAACTAGATTGATCGTAGGGTACAAAACGTTAAATTTTTATTTTCATCTGAGATGGATCTCTTCAAAGTTGTAGAAATACTACGATATGTATTAATGGACATTTACTTGTCTCCCGTACTTTATATAGTGCTCGAACTCTCCCTAAAAAATTTTTTTTACATGAATGTTTTTAAAATAAACAAAGCAATCAACTTTATGAGCTGTTTTCGAAACACAAGGTCAACTTAATCCACAACAACCATTCAGCTTTTGTGTGACTGGAAAGATCCAGATTATGGGATTAAAAAGGAAATTTTACGACCGTATTAAAGCACCCGGAATGGAAGGATGCTGGGATTAGCTTAAGTTAGATTAAAAGTCTTGAGGAAGTTTGGCATCGCCGCAAACCTACTCGATGTTTCATGACATTCTAGACAGACTATAGGGTGCCACAGCCCAACCACTTCGTAGTAGTCTTATCCGACTTGAAACTTGGTAGGATACAAACTAGAACCTGTGCTAGCACTGCTTAAACTATCTTATCATTTATCTACATTTACCATTTTGTTTCCATGCCTTGCCCCAGTGATTTTCCCCTAGATTCTTTATTGCAGGGTTGTTGTAACCTGATTGGTAACGTTCCTGGCTGGTGTTTGCCAGACAGGGGCTCGAATCCCACTCAGACTCGGTAACGCCTTTAGTGTCTGCAACCTTACCACCCTAGTGAGCTAAGGTTAGTGTGTTTGGGGGAGCCCATAGGTCTATCTGATGAGTCATGAGCAGCCATTGCCTGACCCTAGCTTGGGCGGAGACGGGGCTTGGGCGCTGATCATATAATATATGGTCATTCTCTAGGGCATTGTCCTGCTTGCTAGGGCAATGTCACTGTCCTTTGCCTCTGTCATTCAGGAGTGGTCTTTAAACCATTAATGCGAGTTGATGATAAGTTTAGTTTCAAAATCAATGTGGATAATAGCCAATATATTGATGATTATTAAAACTTAGATTTATGGAGATCATATGATCATATTTACATGACTGATTTATCGATGCTGTTAGAAAATAGCTTTAAAAATAGGTTATGAGTTGAGCTACAATACCTACCAGCATTGACTTTTCCTCCTTGAGCAGTCAATAATCAGAAGATATCAATGTTTTATGAGCTGAAATTTCTTCTTTTTTATTATTATCATTAGTTACTTCTCAAGCCTTTACCAAATACTGTCAAAAAATGAATCATAAAAAAGGACAATTCAATCTCTCATTTGATCATAATTCAACAATTTCCTTTCTAATCAAACCTGAGTTATATCTCCATGCTGGTATGGTTTATATTCATATACCCAGTTTTTTTTTATCAGTTACTTCTCCAGTCTTTGCCAAATACTGTCCAAAATTTAATCGTAAAAAAGGATAATTTAATCTCTCATTTGATCATAATGACGTTTTCCTTTCTAATTAATCTTGAGTTGTGTGTTCTCGTTAGCATCGTTTCGATTCATATACCAGGTAGAAGATTAGCGTTTCTCAGAAGAATAATGAAGTTATATATCTATCCTAAGGTTCTGTGTCCTGTAGATTTTTTATCAGCAGATGTATATGAATTATGCCTCTCCACAAGATTATTTCGTTTTTAGTTTATTAGAACAACCTTCCAGAGAGCTCTTTGAGCCTTAAGAACCTAGACATAGTCTGAGAGATCAGAGAGGATTTGGCCACGGGAAGAATTAATGGAGTTTCAAACGCACCAACTTAGGGATTCAGCAGCGAAATCCAACAACTTTAACCTTCAGCGATTACAATATGGTAGTTCTTATCTGATGTCTTCAGAGAATTCTGGGAAATATATAATGAAAGCCTATCCTGAGTCTAAATTATTTATATTGGGAAGATGTACGAGAGAGAGAGAGAGACTGACTACCTTCAGCCTAAATAATTTATATTAGGAAAATGTAAAGAGAGAGAGAGAGAGAGAGAGAGAGAGAGAGAGAGAGCCCATCTTCAGCCTGAATAATTGAGGTGCTGTTTATAGTATGTGACCTACCTTTTTTCAAATTTTGGGTCGAGTAAGTGGCCTACACGATTTGAATATGTCCTAACTCAGTGAGAGTACATTTGTATATATAATTTTCTTATATCCTCGAGAATGCATGAAAGTAAGTTGGCATCGTTTTCCTGAGCTCTTCAATGTCACAGAAGAATCATTCAAATTCCAAATTGTAACTTTCCTGTCTTTGAGAATAGATTTGTGCTTGCATGCACTTCTCTCATCCGTCTGTCAATTTTGAGGCCCACTGAATATTTGATAGAGACGTTAAGAGAAGCATTGCTTCAATTTTGACTATTTCATTAAACTTGGGCCTGATGCAATTGTAACTAGTAACAGCCTCATCTCTCTCTCTCTCTCTGCCAGTGGGTATTGCCTAAATGTTTCAGTTGTTTAAGTTCTCTCTCTCTTTCTCTCTCTCTCTCTCTCTCTCTCTCTCTCTCTCTTTATGCCAGTGGGTTTTGCCTCAGTGTTTCAGTTGTTTAATCGCTCTCTCTCTCTCTCTCTCTCTCTCTCTCTCTCTCTATGCCAGTGGGTATTGCCTCAATGTTTCAGTTGTTTAAGTTTTTTCTCTCTCTCTCTCTCTCTCTCTCTCTTTATGCCAGTGGGTTTTGCCTCAATGTTTCAGTTGTTTAATCGCTCTCTCTCTCTCTCTCTCTCTCTCTCTCTATGCCAGTGGGTATTGCCTAAATGTTTCAGTTGTTTAAGTTCTCTCTCTCTCTCTCTCTCTCTCTCTCTCTCTTTATGCCAGTGGGTTTTGCCTCAATGTTTCAGTTGTTTAATCGCGCTCTCTCTCTCTCTCTCTCTCTCTGCCAGTGGGTATTGCCTAAATGTTTCAGTTGTTTAAGTTCTCTCTCTCTCTCTTTATGCCAGTGGGTTTTGCCTCAATGTTTCAGTTGTTTAATCTCTCTCTCTCTCTCTCTCTCTCTCTCTCTCTCTATGCCAGTGGGTATTGCCTCAATGTTTCAGTTGTTTAAGTTCTCTCTCTCTCTCTCTCTCTCTCTCTCTCTCTCTTTATGCCTGTTGGTGTCGCCTCAATGTTTCAGTTGTTTAAGTTCTCTCTCTCTCTCTCTCTCTCTCTCTCTCTCTCTCTCATTACCCTTCTTTGGAAAGGAACACAAATGCTTAATTAAATCATCTTTATTAGATTACCACTCTTGACATTTGCAATATACCATTCCCCCTTTATAAATGAGTCCACTGGATTTTAGAACGATTGTCGTATAGAAGCCAACAAGATTAAAGGAGCATTAAGCACTCGCTTTGACACTCAATTTCTGCTCTTTATTCAAAACTCCTTTTTGAAATATATTTCTATGTGAATTCTGGAAATATATTTTGACGTCCTTGAAACGATTTTCTGTTCACGTTTATATCATACCTCAGTGAATATACAATGGATTTATCTTCATAATTTTCATACAAAAATATTTTAGTATTTCGTAAGTTCTTTCAGAAATGCATAGAAATTCTTAAAAACAGATTTAAAAGAATGCTTTTATAAGCTCAGAAAGGCCTCAACAAGGCATTCCTCGTCCCACGTAGGTGAAGCCAAGCAAAGCTTTACTGTTGTTTGCTTTATGTTGTAACTCACAGCAACCCTCTTATTTTTCTTTCGAATTTAAATTTTATGCTCTCGAATTAATAAACAGAGGACAGACACAGGGGAGACTTGAGGCATAAAGCATAGGACCATTTAAAGTCGAGTGCTCTCCCTTCTAAGAACGGAAACTTTATATAACTCGCAACACACACATCAGAAACCTTCTCATTCTTTTTTTTTTTTTTTCATATTTAAAGTATTTGCTCTCGAATTAATAAACAGAGGACAGACAGTATAGGACTTTAAAGTCGAGTGCTCTCGCTTTCACGAGCGGAAACAAATAAAAAAACAAATTTGAAACCTATAACAGCTTGAACTGGTACCTGGAGATCAACTCGGATGGGGAGATTTCCTTTATGAATATCCATGGAAACACGAGGAGCTGTTCGGAGCTCAAAGTTAACCAAGGCCTTGAGGTTAACAACAGGACTTGTGCTTTCCAAATGACACCGTACCCTTCCCTACCCATTACCTCCGCCAACGAAGATGGAAGGAGGTTATGTTTAACACCCTGTTTGTGTTTTTTTATGAGTGTGTGATTGTTTGTAAACATCTTCCTGACCACAATTTTAATCGTAGAGTAATGAAACTTGCTGGGATTATCTAATATGTAAAAAGTTTGAAATTATTAAATTTTGGAAGGTCAAGCAAAATGTCCAATTCATTTAGTCAGCCATAAGTTTGGACATCGTTGTCACAGAGACTTTAAACTTGGCTCATATTTTACTGTGTAAAAATCCACGCCAATCAATACTTGTTAAATTCAAAGGTCAAGGTCGAGCAAAAGGCCGAGAAATAAGTTGCCGCGGAGGAGCTCTGTGCTCTACTGAGTGCCCCTCTAGTTGTTTATGTATCCAGTGCTCTCTCTCTCTCTGAAATCCTATTGGTTCATTTAAAAAGGCAGCGACCAAACCAGCCGCGTCTGCCGAACCATCTCGCGCAGAATTATAAGAAATGAGAGAGAGAGAGAGAGAGAGAGAGAGAGAGAGAGAGCAGGGAAGGGAAAGAACGCAGTAAAACCTTGAGATTAAGAGCTTGTCTGGAAATTTAGCGGTTTTTCAAAATAATCATCTGTTTTGACGTTGTTACTGTTTTCGAATGATTTATAGTTAACTTGTTCTCATCATTTATTTATTTCCTTATTTCCTTTCCTCACTGGTCTATTTTCCCTATTGAAGCCCTTGGGCTTATAGCATCTTGCTTTTCCAACTAGGGTTATAGCTTCGCTAGTAATAATAATAATGATAATAATAATAAGCAGGGAAGGCTACTTTTGATAGTTTCAGGACACGATGAACAATTTTGAGATAGAACAGGAAATAAGAGAAATTAAGGTGTGCTTCTCTCCCCCCAATCATTAAAACTTAATTAATTTCATAAAGGCATCATCACAAATAGGGACACCCTGACGAAAAGGTGTGAATATGAGTAAAAGTTTTTTTTTCAATGTGAAGCAACAATGCTAATGAATACTCTTCCGAAGAAATCAATTTCAAAACCATACCAAATAGATGATTTTTTTTTTTTTTTTTTTGTTGGATATGAAACTTTTCAACTAGCGTTACACAAAGCTTATAAATGACGCAGATCCTATAATAATTGCAGCTAAATAACGAATAAGAGAGCTTATTATAGAGTATCGGGTGTGGATGAGATCATAATGAGGGGTAGACAGAGATGGTTTGGGCATGCCCTTCGCACTCCCCAACAGAGATTAGCTCGCCAACGTTTTGACTAGGCTCCACAAGGCACTAGAAGAATTGGGAGACCCAGGCCTACATAGCTGAGGACTATGAAATGTGAAATAGATGATGAATAGAAAAGTATTGAATTAAAAGCTCAAGATAGAGACGACTGGCGAAATCTAACCGAAGCCCTTTGAGTCACAATGCGCGTGGGAGGTTTAAGCGATTGAAAAAAAAATAGCGTATTCTAAAGAAATTTAATAATGGACTTATGATGCGAGGATATTTATGGTTGATGTGCATATTTGTATGTATATATACACACACGCACGCACACACACACACACACACACACACACACATATATATATATATATATATATACACGAGAGCACTAACTCAAATCCAATCAAATCTCCATTTTTCCTTTCGTGGCTATAACACATATCTTATGCTCATCACATGTCTTCTTTCGTGATTATTAATTTATATATATATATATATATATATATATATATATATATATATATATATATATATATATATGTATATATATATATTATATATTTTATTTTATCAATAAGATAATAAATAGTTAAATAAATTACCTGATGTTCAGTATAACATTACATAAAATTCGAGGTATCGAGATTTTAAAACTAACGTTTTTTCTATAACGACTCTTACCATAATTATGACTAAAATAATAATACCAGTTCCCTAATATCGCAAGAGGGTCTGCCCCAATGTTTTATTCTTCTCCTGTACTTCTCTTTCTCCCTATTTCCTTATTCTTTCCCATCCCAAGTACCTGCCTTTGAGCTCTATACTGGATTGTATCCAGGGGTACTCTTCCTTTCCCCACTTCCCTATTCTTATCATTATTATGTTGACGACGACGGATAAGGATAAGGAAGTAAGGGAATATGGGGAAAAGAAGAGTACTCCTGGATACAATCCAGTTTAGAGCTCAAAGGCAGGTACTCGGGATGGGAAAGAATAAGGAAAAATGGAAGAAAGAGAAGTACGGGAGAAGAAAATTATGTTGGTTAGGAAGAAAAGCTTATTATATGCCAAAAGTTACTTTCAAATTAATAAATCTTTAAACAACGTAGATTATGATCGCACAAAGATTTTTGTTAATAAAATCGATTTGCATAAATTGTTTGATTTTCTTTCATGTCATCAGGCCACGTGCCGAGTATTAGAAAAATTTCTATTTGATATTGTAAGTCAATTTAAAAAAGAAAAACGTTGTCGACATGGAATTTTCTCTGATAATGAAAATATCTTTGTATATTTTGAGTTTGGAAAGTCTTGAAGTAAAAATGGTGTAAGAAAAGGGACGTCAAACGGCGTTTTTTATCTTCATATAAATTGTTTAAAACTTTTTGAAACAGATTTTTATATCCTTTTACAGGAAATTTAATATCCAGCGTGTTTCGTCAAGATCAAATAAGTCTTATTTCTTAGAAATATATTAAGTCTGTTCCAAATTTGTCACGAACAAATTACTCTTGGTAGAATTTTGATAAGAAATGTGTCCAAAACAAATAACTTTATTTCCTAGAAATTTATTAGAATTGTTCCAAATTTGTAACGAACAAATAACTCATATTAGAATTTTGATCGAAAATGTGTCAAGAACAAATAAATTTATTTCTTAGAAATATATTAAAATTCTGTTCCAAATTTGTCACAAACAAATTACTCTTAGTAGAATTTTGATTAAATGTGTCAAGAAGAAATAACTTACATCTTAAAAAGTTAATGAATTTTGTTCCAAACTTCACCAGAAATCGAGACATGAATCAGCCACTGTTGGACTGTCCTACGATAAAAGCAGAATAGAAATGATAAACTCACCGTCTTGGTCCTCAGTATGTGTGGCTTCCTCGCTTGCCTGCAGTAAACAGACCAGGCCAAGTCGCCAGGCCAAGGCCAAGGCGGTAGATCAGTGGGGGGGGGGGGGGGCGAACTCTAAATAAAAATCACAATTTGACACTAGGGATATAAGAGTTGCCCTTTTACCAATTTCTTATCTTGTGGACTTTTACAATTAAAACAATACTGTAAAATTCAGAATATATTCTTTATTACATTTAGGGATATCGAGATAATATTGACTAGCTTAAGCAGAAGGTAGAAATAGAAGATTCAGATAAAACAATTGGTTTTTTAAATGCGGACAAGCACAGCACCATAAATTCACCTGGGTGGTAAAGTACTATGACTCAATGAGAGAGCAGGTCCAAAAGGCCCTGCCTGGGGCCATAAGCTGAGTTTAATCTATATCCTACGCATCCTACAACCAAAGTCCTAAAGGCCCCGGGGCCATAAACTCAGTTTAATCTATATCCTATGACCAGGAAAGCAGGATTATATTCGCTTCCTGTCAACCGCTAAAAACATCTGTTTTTCCCTCCGGAGCTGGACCCTGAATCCCCACGTGACTATCCCTAAGAGGCTGGACACAGAATTCCCACGTGGCTATTCCTAAGAGGCTGGAACTGGAATCCCCATGTGGAAATTCCTACAAAGCCTTTGATGAAAGTCACCTAGAATTATTTCTACAGTCTCTACATCCTCCAGATATCTGAGATTGGCGAATTTATTGGGTTAATATAACGAAAAGTTTCTCTCTCTCTCTCTCTCTCTCTCTCTCTCTCTCTCTCTCTCTCTCTCTCAATTTTATCGGATAAATTCTGTACTAAAACCGGAACACAAATAAATTGTATTATAATGTTATAGATTTCTTTGAATTTCTTAAATCTTTAAACCCTGGTAATCTTAAGAATAAGTCTGTAATTTACCGGTATAACTTATAGCATATTTTTCCAATAATTTACGTACGTTTGCACAAATATATTATCGCATAAATCAATGAACTGTATTCGAAATGAACAGTTTTTTTTTTAAGTCGGTTGAATACATTTGAATTTCCATTTAATTATATAGTTGCAGTTTCTCTGTGCCTTTATCTCCTAGCTAATATTCATAAGTTTGTTTATCTTCTTCTTCTTCTTTGTCTACATCTTTTCCCACTTCTATGTAGGGTCGATGTTTCTGGTCAGCTTTCTCCATCTACCTCTGTCCCAGGGTTAAAAGAATACCTTTTAACCCTGCTCTGTCCCACACCTCATCACTGGTTAATCCCTTTGATCGAAGGTCATCCTTGATACAGTCCACCTACCTTCGCTTTGGTCTCCCTCTCCTTCTCGTTCCCTGTACCTCCATTTCCATCACTCTCCTCCCAATATACTGTTCATCTCTTCTCATGACGTGACCATACCACCTCAGTCTACTTTCTTGGATCTTATCTGATAGTTTTCTAACTCCTGTGGTACCCCTAATTACCTCATTCCGTATCTTATCTCTTCTTGTCACCCCACACATCCATCTCAACATTCTCATCTCTGCCACATCCATCTTCTTCTCTTCTGTCTCTTTTATTGCCCGTCTCCGCTCCATACATCATTGCCGGTCTCACAACTGTCCTGTGTACTTTACCTTTCAACTTAACCCCTTTTTCCTGTCGCATAGTACTCTACGCACTTTTTTATCCAATTCTTCCATCCTGCTTGTATTCTGTGGTTTATTTCTGCCCCCAGATCTAATATTCATAAGTTTTTTTATACGTTTTTTTTTTCTATTTTTTGACTCGACAATAAATATTGCTTGAATATTCCATGTTAAATCGGTATTTGCGACTAAAAATATAAGCTCTTATCTATCTATCCTTTCAGAACCAATCAAAGATAATAACCCCGAAGTTATTGATATTTTCTCTCAACTATATGAATTTTTATATTGAAATGTTATTCTCTGCACAAGGACATGCACGTCCAAATTAACCTTGGCTCCAACAATAACTACAGAACTCCCACTGAGGCACACGATAGCGGCGAACAAACTACAGTCAATTCCAAACGAGTTAACTAAACTAAGTTCATTTGTTTTCTATTGAAATATCTCTATCTACACAATAATATGCACCTCCAAATTAGCTTCAGCTCCAATGATAACTACAGAGCTCCCACTGAGGCATATGACAGGGGCGGACAAACTACAGTCAATTCTAAACGAGGCAACTGAACTAAGTAAATTTGTTTCCTATTGAAATGACTTTAGGTACACAATGATATGCACGTCCAAACACAGTCTAAGTAACTCAACCTTGAGTGCAAATTAAACTCAACTCCAATAATAACTAAAGAACTCCCCACTGAAGCATACGACAGCGGCGGACAAAATGCAGTCAATTCCAAACGAGAGCTCCTTGAACGAGAGTTAACTAAACTAAATAGATTTGTTTCATATTGAAATGTCTTTCTCTGCAAAATGATATCCACATCCAAATTAGCCTCCCACTGAGGCATACTACAGTGGCTGACAGACGAGTCAGCTGAACTAAGTACATTTGTTTCATATTGAAATGTCACTAGCCACACAATGATATGCACGTCCAAACACAGTCTAAGTAACTCAACCTTGAGTGCAAATTAGCCTCAGCTCCAATGATAACTAAAGAACTCCCCACTGAGGCATACGACAGCGGCGGACAAACTGCAGTTAATTCCAAACGAGAGCTCCTTGAACGAGAGTCAACTAAACTAAGTACATTTGTTTCATATTGAAACATCTTTCTCTGCACAATCATATGCACGTCAAAATTAGTCTCAGCTCCAATAATAACTACAGAGCTCCCCACTGAGGCATACGACAGCGGCGGACAAACGGCATTCAATTCCAAATGAGAGCATCTTGAACGAGAGTTAACTAAACTAAGTACATTTGTTTCATATTGAAATGTCTTTCTCTGTACAATGATATCCACATCCAAATTAGCCTCCCAATGAGGCATAATACAGTGGCGGACAGACAAGTCAGCTGAACTAAGTACATTTGTTTCATATTGAAATGTCTCTAGCCACACAATGATATGCACGTCCAAACACGGCCTAAGTAACTCAACCTTGAGTGCTAATTAGCCTCAGCTCAAATAATAACTAAAGAACTCCCCACTGAGGCATATGACAGCGGCGAAGAAGCTGCAATCAATTTCAAACGAGAGCACACTGAATGAGAGTTAACTAAACTAAGAATATTTGTTTCCTATTGAAATGTCTATATCTAAACAATGATATGCACCTCAAAATTAGCCTCAGCTTCAATAATAACTAAAGAACTCCCCACTGAGGCATACGGCAGCGGCGGACAAACTACAGTCATTCCCAAACGTGAGCACCTTGAATGAGAGTAAACTAAACTAATTACATTTGTTACATATTGAAATGTCTTTCTATGCACAATGATATCCACATCCAAATTAGCCTCCCACTGAGGCATACAACAGTGGCGGACAGACGAGTCAGCTGAACTAAGTACATTTGTATCATATTTAAATGTCTCTAGCCACACAATGATATGCACGTCCAAACACAGTCTAAGTAACTCAACTGTAAGTGCAAATTAAACTCAACTCCAATAATAACTAAAGAACTCCCCACTGAAGCATACGACAGCGGCGGACAAAATGCAGTCAATTCCAAACGAGAGCACCTTGAACCAGAGTTAACTAAAATAAATATATTTGTTTCCTATTGAAACGTCTTTATCTAAACAATGATATGCACCTCCAAATTAGCCTCAGCTCCAATAATAACTAAAGAACTCCCCACTGAGGCATACGACAGCAGTGGACAAACTACAGTCAATTCCAAACGAGTTAACTAAACTAAGTTCATTTGTTTTCTATTGAAATGTCTCTATCTACACAATAATATGCACCTCCAAATTAGCCTCAGCTCCAATGATAACTAAAGAGCTCCCACTGAGGCATACGACAGCGGCAGACAAACTACAGTCAATTCTAAACGAGTCAACTGAACTAAGTAAATTTGTTTCCTATTGAAATGGCTTTAGGTACACAATGATATGCACGTCCAAACACAGTCTAAGTAACTCAATCTTGAGTGCAAATTAGCCTCAGCTCCAATAATAACTAAAGAACTCCCCACTGAGGCATATGACAGCGGCGGACAAACTGCAGTCATTTCCAAACGAGAGCACCTTGAACGAGAGTTAACTAAACTAAGTAGATTTGTTTTCTATTGAAATGTCTTTCTCAGCACAATGATATCCACATCCAAATTAGCCTCCCACTGAGTCATACTACAGTGGCAGACAGACGAGTCAGCTGAACTAAGTACATTTGTTTCATATTGAAATCTCTCTAGCCACACAATGATATGCACGTCCAAACACGGTCTAAGTAACTCAACCTTGATTGCAAATTAGCCTCGGCTCCAATAATAACTACATAACTCCCCTTTGAGGCATACGACAGCGGCGGACAAAGTAGAGTCATTTCCAAACGAGAGCACCTTGAACGAGAGTTAACTAAACTAAATATATTTGTTTCCTATTGAAATATCTTTATCTACACAATGATATGCACCTCCAAATTAGCCTCAGCTCCAATAGTAACTACAGAACTCCCACTGAGGCATACGACAGCGGCGGACAAACTACACTCGATTCCAAACGAGTCAGCTAAACTAAGTATATTTGTTCCCGATTGAAAGGTCTCTAGCCACAATGATATGCACATCCAAACATGGTCTAAGTAACTCAACCTTGAGTGCAAATTAGCCTCAGCTCCAATAATAACTAAAGAACTCCCCACTGAGGCATACGACAGCGGCGGACAAACTGCAGTCAATTCCAAACGAGAGTCAACTAGACCATATAAATGCAACGATATTCCAAGAGAAGATTTTTCCGTTTCGGCGACGCGGATGTCGAGGGAGAGTAAGTGCAATCTCTCTGGTGGGTTGTAAAGTCCATTTTTATGGCCTTTCTCCGCATATGATGAAGTCCGTCTCTGATGTCGAAGTGTGTCAGCTCATATGGCGAATACAGATGTGCGCTTTTTTATATATAAAGTTTTCAAGCATAACTTCAAGCTTTGGATCAATGGAAATACAAACTGGTCTCCTTATGTCTGTAGGGTCTCTTTTATTTATCATATTAGATATTCTGCATCTACAAACTTTATTTACAATTTAGACTAGGTTCTATTTCTGTTGTCTCTTTTATTGTGTTTATATTTGATATTTTGCATCTATTAACTTTATTTACAATTTAGACCAGGTTCTATATCTGTAGAGTCTCTTTTATTGTGTTTATATTTCATAGTCTGTATTCTATAAACTTTATTTACAATTTAGACTAGGTTCCATATATCCGTAGGGTCTCTGTCACTGTGTGTACATTTGATATTCTGCATCTATTATCTTTATTTACAATTTAGCTGTTTATGTTAATAATATTCCTTCTTTATATATAATCTCATATGTAATTATTAGTTATTTGTAAAACTATAAACTTTTCATAGTATCTTCTTGTATTTCACATTCAAATGTAACCGTAAAGCCTTTAAATCAAACATTCAAATTCCCATTTGATATGAATACTTCGAATATTGATATGTATTCAGTAATGATAGTTCATTATTGTCTGTGTTAACCATTCTTTAAGAATGGTAGAACGTCTTTGATATTTGAAAATTACTCTTAGGGACTATAAGAAATTTTCGGGTAGAGTATTTAACAGGAAAATTTGTTTTTTTTTTCCATATATATATGTATATGTATATATATATATATATATATATATATATATATATATATATATATATATATATATATATATATATAAATATATATATATATATATATATATAAATATATATATATATATATATGTATATATATATAATATGTATGTATGTATTCATATTGAAATATAAATATATCTATATTTTTATTTACTGGCATACTGCAAAATTAGCTCCGAGAAAAAGCTTTCATATTATTTATTGTTTATATGGATCTTTAATAACACACATGCGCACTCACACATATAGATAGATAGAAAGATATATAGATAAATGGGCTAAGAGATAGATAGATATATGTGTGAGTGTGATAGTTTGTGAATCTATACCAATCACAAGTTTCAAATTCGTTTGTCTTGGGAAATTTGACTGACCAACAACACAAATACATGTGTCGTTATAACTTACAATAAAGGTTTAAAGGCCACAAATGAATGGCAGGGGCTAGGAACAGTCATAATGCCATACCGAGAAGGAAAATGCCCTAGAGACTGACCACATATACATATGATCAGCGCCCAAGACCTCTCTCCATCCAAGCTAGGATCAAGGAAAGCCAGGCAATGGCTACTGATGACGCAGCCAATAGACCTGTAGGCTCCCCCAAACACCCAATCCTTAGCTCACAAGGATGAAAGGTTGCAGCGACTAAATGAACTAACAAGTTTGAGCGGGAATCGAACCCCAGTCTGGCTTTCACCAGTTAGGGACGTTACCACGTTGTCCACCATAACCTTATGTGTACTATTGTCATTAACGTAGTAAAGAACGCTTTTTTTTCGATTTTTTTTAAATTGCATTGCTCTTGGCACAGCCTCTTACTTATAACCCGTTCAGTTCCATGAACAATAATTACAACAGAGGTAAAAGAGAATGAAGCCATAATCTATGATAGAGAGGACGACCTAAAATATAGAAGCGAAATTTCATGAAGACTATTATAGTGAAAATAATTACGTATAAGTGTAAGAAGAAGTATCTACATGCTATTTAGGTATTGCGAAGCCTTTGCCATTACATGGCTGGCTTGATATAAATCGCCAAGGTTACTGATAAGAGGATAATAGTGACAAGGCTAATGGAAAATAATCTTAACGTCCAGAATTATTATTATTATTATTATTATTATTATTATTATTATTATTAATTGCTAAGCTGTAACCCTAGTTGGAAAAGCAGGATGCTATAAGCCTAAGGGCTCCAACAGTGAAAACAGTCCAGTGAGGAAAGGAAATAAGGAAAGATCACAAGAGAAGTTTAAGAACAATAATAACATTAAAATAAATCTTTCATATATAAACTATAGAAACTTGAAAATAACAAGTTGAACTTCGAGATAGCGAGAGGAAGAGAAACAAGAAAGAATAGTGAGCCCGAGTGTGCCCTCAATCAAGAGATATCAGTGGAATGATACTGTATTCCTAATGATTGTATGCTAATTGAAATATACAGAACAGATATTTTGTCTCTCGGAATGTCATTAATAACAGCACTTAGACGCGATGTTGATGCCAGTTATTGTAACACGATTAAGAAAACGGGACAATTTTTGAAAGCATAAGAAAAATAAGGAAACCAGCCCCACACACGCACACACACAGGTCACTCTGA
>NC_090737.1:129606631-129611631 GCF_036898095.1 Palaemon carinicauda | reverse complement strand
CAGTGGCTTCCCCAATAAGCAGCTTAAACTCACGGTCCCGGGCTGGGATCAATCTGCTGCCATGCGAAGGCTAGGCGAACACGTTATTATTATTATTATTATTATTTTTATTATTATTATTATTATTATTATTATTATTAGCTAAGCTACAGCCCTAGTTGGAAAAGCAAGATGCTATAAGCCCAAGGGCCGCAACAGGGAAAAATAGCCCAGTGAGGAAAAGAAATAAGGAAATAAATAAACGTTATCAGAAGTAATGAAAAATTCGGATGTAACATTAAATAAAAAAAACATTAACAACCAAGAGGCTAATAGGTTACTTTTCTGTGATTCCTCTACCCGCCTCGAGCGATGCTGGATAGATTTTCACGTATATGTATTAAAAAAAAAATCGTGATGTGATGACTGCAAAATTTCATACCGGTGACTATCGAATCCTAAATCCTTCATTTTAGTGATTCTTACGAGATGTCAGTAAATGTCTTTGAAGAAACCAACGATACCTAAGGAAGAGTCAGCTTAAGTCTACAAGAAAGATCCAGAGAAGGAAGGGACATATTTTGGACTGCTGTTCAAGCCAAATCTTTGACTGCTATTACCTTACCCCCAAGATACCCGACTACCCGAACCCAATCAAGGCCGTCTCGTATGACTGTGATTGAGATGTCCTTGGCCTAGTCTAGGATTAATAGATGTACTCTATTAATCCTGGCCCAGTCGAGGTTCAGGTAGAAGCTCACACGCGTTTCTCGTAAGTCTAGCGCGATTTTTTCCTAGTGAGCGCGGCCTCGCTATTTGACGCTTTTTAGACAAATCTAGCGCGAAACAAAGTGCTTTTACATTTGATAAAGTATATGATAAGCTGACTGCGTTTCTCTATCTTTTGGCATACTGTATTGTATTAATTTCCGCTTTATCGCCCTCTCTGTTCCCAAACTATGCCACAGAGTCCTACAGTAAAGTCAAAATATTGGTTCTGTTACTGAAGTTACTAATCCTATACATCGCCTTTAAGAAAGGATTTAGCGCATTTTTGGCGCTTTTTTGGAAGCTCCTGTAGCGCGTTTTCAAAATCAGAACTGGCAACCCTGATTCTGACTTATGCGTTAGCAGACAACTTCGATCGTCCAGGACTCCAGGTGGTATCCTGATTCTTGACGTAGTTTAAGTCACATTTTACTATACGGAGAGTAATTGTTACTTCATCCCTACTCACCTAAAACGTATAAGTTGGAAGTTATCGTTATGAAGTTATATTACTGTCTTGTGTTAAAACTGTTAAAACTTTTCCGGTCTCTCTCGATATTGAAGCTGGAAGACAATTATAAGCTCTCCCTAATGAATATGATGTTCCAAACACTTATTTTGAACAAATTTCCAGATTTAAGACGAAAAATAATTCAGGAACAATCAGTTCATCCATACGGAACAAGAAATTCAAACTTAACTCTTCCTTTCATACGTATTAATAGATGCGAGCAATCGTATCTATACCAAGGTATTAAACTTTGGAATACTCTGCCCGCTTATCTAAAGGCACTGCTTAGCGTTCGATCTTTTAAGAAATCATATACAAATCTCCTGTTATCTGGGTATTAAGCTTTATTAATAAATATTTATACTTGCCTACCTAACCACAACGCAAGTATGTTTCATTGTTTAGAATATTTTTTTATTTGTAAAACTAGTTCTTTTACTGAGTTTTTTGCTTAATATCTACAATTTTTTCAATGTATATACCATTAGCTTTCATATACCATCTTTCCTTATCATATAAATATGCATTTCCATTTGTTTTTAGGCTAAGATTCTCATTTATATGTATCTATTTGTATACATATGATTATGTATATGTATGCGTACATTTTGTATATCTATATCCATATTTACTTTATTTTTTATTTTTACTTAATTGATGATATTATCTTGTTGTATTATTGCCCGAAGAGCTCTGCTCCACATGGGCTTGGACTGAGTCTTTTTTTTCTTTTTGTAAATCTTTGAATGTAAATATCTTTTGTCCAATAAACATTATTATTATTATTATCATTATTATTATTATTATTATTATTATTATTATTATTATTATTATTATTATTATTATTATTATTATTATTAAATTTAGTCATTTCCTCTTTCCGCTCAAAAAGGATTTAATTCTCTAACATTAACCGTCTGCTATTTTCTCAAGCCTCATTATTTGGTTAGTTATTCGAGTTGTTATATTTGATAATAATAATCATAATTATTTAAGTAATAATAATAATAATAATAATAATAATAATAATAATAATAATAATAATAATAACAAATCATGGTTATTACTTTGCTTTCATTATTGGTAAAATATGAATTATATTGAATATTTTCAATTTGATTTTTTTTGCAACATAATACCAGAAAAATGATAGAAGGTAGATAAGATACTAAGTAAAGTTGCAAGCTAACAAACATCCATTATAAAGAAAGATATCAAATCCAGTATTTTGCTTTATTTTCTACAAGGAATTTGGGGAACCTAATAGCCTACAGGAGAGCTGCAAGCTGATAAACATCTATTATGAAGATATTAAATCAAATATTTTACTTTATTTTCTACAACGAATTCAGTGAATCTATTAACCTACGCCTATTGAAGCAAAGGGCCTCGGTTAGATTTCGCCATTAGTCTGTCTATCGACTGAATAAATCCATAGAGGATTCATTGTCTAAATTCATCAAAGGATAGCCAGTTCCTTGTGATGCGCAGTGCATGCCTACTGCCTATGAACATAATAAAATTACCATTTCCTTAATTATTGATACAATAAGATTACCATTTCCTTAATTTCTGGTACAATAAAATTACCATTTCCTTAATTTTTGATACAATAGAATTACCATTTCCTTAATTTCTGATACAGTAAAATTACCATTTCCTTAATTTCTGATACAATTGAATTACAATTTCCTTAATTTCTGATACAATAAAATTACCATTTCCATAATTTCTGATACAATAAAATTACCATTTCCTTAATTTCTGATACAGTAAAATTACCATTTCCTTAATTTCTGATACAGTAAAATTACCATTTCCTTAATTTCTGATACAATTGAATTACAATTTCCTTAATTTCTGATACAATAAGATTACCATTTCCTCAATTTCTGATACAGTACTGTAAAATTACTATTTCCATAATTTCTGATACAATAAAATTACCCTTTCCTTAATTTCTGATACAATAAAATTACCATTTCCTTAATTTCTGATACAATACTGTAAAATTACCATTTCCATCATTTCTGATACAATGTAATTACCATTTCCTTAATTTCTGGTACAATAAAATTACCATTTCCTTAATTTCTGATACAATAAAATTACCATTTCCCTAATTTCTGATACAATAGAATTACCATTTTCTTAATTTCTGATACAATAAGATTACCATTTCCTTAATTTCTGATACAATAAGATTACCATTTCCTTAATTTCTGATACAATAAAATTACCATTTCCTTAATTTCTGATACAATAGAATTACCATTTCCCTAATTTCTGATACAATAAAATTACCATTTCCTTAATTTCTGATACAATAAAATTACAATTTCCTTAATTTCTGATACAATAAAATTACCATTTCCTTAATTTCTAATACAATAAATTACCATTTCCTTAATTTCTGATACAATAAAATTACCATTTCCTTAATTTTTAATACAATAAGATTACCATTTCCTTAATTTCTGATACAATAAAATTACCATTTCCTTAATTTCTGATACAATAAAATTACCATTTCCTTAATTTCTGATACAATAAAATTACCATTTCCTTAATTTCTGATACAATAAAATCACCATTTCCTTAATTTCTGATACAATAAAATTACCATTTCCTTAATTTCTGATACAATAAAATCACCATTTCCTTAATTTCTGATACAATAAAATTACCATTTCCTTAATTTCTGATACAATAAAATCACCATTTCCTTAATTTCTGATACAATAAAATTACCATTTCCTTAATTTCTGATACAATAAAATTACCATTTCCTTAATTTCTGATACAATAAAATCACCATTTCCTTAATTTCTGATACAATAAAATTACCATTTCCTTAATTTCTGATACAATAAAATTACCATTTCCTTAATTTCTGATACAATAAAATCACCATTTCCTTAATTTCTGATACAATAAAATTACCATTTCCTTAATTTCTGATACAATAAAATCACCATTTCCTTAATTTCTGATACAATAAAATTACCATTTCCTTAATTTCTGATACAATAAAATTACCATTTCCTCAGTTTCTGATAAAAGTGTTTCAATAAATATTCAACACATAACCGACCATTGGAAGTGTAATAGATGAAAATATTAAATTTGATATTTTACTTTATTTTCTACAATGAATATAATCCTATGGTCCTACGCGTTAGAGAATGTATTAAGGGAGGGCTAAAGCTGATTTTTTAATAAGCGTGTAAGAGTTGGATGAAAATTATAGTTTTTTTTTTAGTGTTTGTTGTTCCATTGTAAAGAAATAATCTATCTTGGAATCATGTAACGCCCCTGGGTCAGGATTTACAGTTTTGACTATCTCTTATACTACCGTTATTCTTAGTAGTAGGGATACATAAGCAATGACCATTGTAATGGTCCATTTCAAGTGTCTAAACGATACAGGAAAATCGTCTAAATTAATATGTATTTTCTCTCGTACTATTGAATTTTAAGCAATGTGAACATATAAGTAGAAAAAGATGTAATTTTCTTATAATTTTGAATACATTACAATTTTATAAATTCGATCTTTGGAGCTGTTTAAATAAAAAGAGTAAAAAAAAAAAATTCTTAATTGGGCTGAAAATATATGTGATTATCCCTTAGAGTATTTCACCTGTGTCATATGGAAACTCGTGTACAATACGTTATACTGATATATATAGAGAGAAAACATGTTGGCTAAAGCTACAAACAAGAATTTCAAAGATTGTTG
>NC_090737.1:129599131-129604131 GCF_036898095.1 Palaemon carinicauda | reverse complement strand
AGCAACACCTAAACAAATATTTCCTATACACATTAGTGTATGCGGCCTGCCAAAAATAACAGCACTAAATATTAGATAGATATGCACACACACGCAGATTCAACCCTTCACATACCCTTTTGATGCAAAACTGTGATTCAAATTTGACCTTTAACTAGAAGTCAAATTGGATTCTTTTTGGCCTGGTAGTTAATTAAATTTCTGTTTTCTTCTTTTTTTTTCTTTTTTTGTAGTAATCGTTAGTGCTGGAGGTTGTTATTGTTGGTAGATGTTATTTGTAACAACTGTTGTTTTTATTGGTTTTTATTGATACATTAAACACCCCATTCCTAAATTGTGATCAATATATTTTATAAAATATACTCTTTGGTCAGTTTGAATGTAAAATATACTGGGAATTTAATATATAAGACACTAGATATTAAAACATTAGTCTCATATTTGAAATATTTTAGGTATTGAACTCCATAAGATTGATTGAATGAATGATAAAATATTATTCACTTTATAAAATTATGAGATTTGCCTGATTACTTCCAATAAACAACTTTAAAGGTCGCTCATGAATGGCAGAGGCAAGGGACAGTGACATTGCCCTATCAAGCAGGACAATGGCTTAGAGACTGACCATAAACATATGATCAGCACCCAAGCCTCCTCTCCACCCAAGCTAGGACCAAGGACGGCCAGGCAATGGCTGCTGTTGACTCAGCAGATAGACCTATAGGCTCCTCCAAACACCAATAATCTTAGCTCACAAGGGTGGTGAGGTTGTAGCGACCAAAGGAACTAATGAGCTTGAGCTGGACTCGAACCCCAGTCTGGTAATCACCTGGCAAGGATGCTACCACCAGGCCACCATAACCCTAATCAAGGGAAAGTGTCAATCAGCTGTAATTGTTAGTTTTGGCCATTACAGATATCATCAAGAACATAGACACTAACGTCATAAAATAAGCCATTTCCTAATACAATGAGATTGGTGCCATCATCTCGAGAGAGTGTAGTGCCAGAGTTGGCAGCGAGGGTCATAAACCGTGGAGAAGGGCCATGAAAATGGTCATAAACACAAATAATTCCTTGACAAATGCTAGGGTGATGTAATGGCAAAGTTTTTAGGATCTTTTATCGCCAACCAAATTTGTAGTTGTGACTACTAATTTGGATATCTTTTTTTATGTCTGTTGGGGCCCTTGTGAAACTTCCAGCTGAGATGATTAATTAGACAGCAAATTAATCTAAAATAAATGGAAATCTAAATTGATTACTAGCAGTAGTAGCTACAAGATTCTTATACATGGATTATTCTTATTTCAATCATGACTAAATACAAATTGGTATTCTAACAGTAAACGTCACTGACTGGTGATCCCCAGTAAGATGATATTCCCCTTTAATTTCTATATTATTATTATTATTATTATTATTATTATTATTATTATTATTATTATTATTATTATTACATTCTAAGCTACAACCCTAGTTGGAAAAGCGGAATGCTGTAAGGCCAGGGGCCCCTGCAGGGAAAATAGCCCAGTCAGGAAAGGGAACAAGGAAAAATAAAATATTTTAAGAGCAGTAACAACATTAGATTAAATAAATCCTATATAAACTATAAAAACTTTAACAAAACAAGAGGAAAAGAAATTAGATAGAATAGTGTTCCCGAGTGTACCCTCAAGCAAGAAAACTCTAACCCAAGACAGTGGAAGGTCGTGGTACAGAGGTTATTTACCTTAACTGTTCAAACACAAAATGAGAAACTAAAACCCACTTTTTTTTAAGGAACTGAACTTTAAAGGTTGAACGCAAATGAAAGATAAATGTGTCCAGTGTTCTTATTAATTATTATCGTAATTTATGTAGTGTAGGGAAAATTAAAAAGCGGAAAAATGTGGAGATATGTATCAGAAGTGGTAAATGGGCTAGCATTGGTAAAAGGAAGAACCAGGTTGTTAGGAGATTATTAAGTCATGTGATAATGGATGGAGGAGGATATGCTAGGGGAAAAACATGAATAATATTGAAGGATTAAAAGGGAGGATGGCGATTGCCTTTATCGAATGTGAATTATTAAAGCCATTCATTTTTAATTCAGACTAACCTGCAATCTTTGCTTGTGCAGCCGTTTTGGTGTCCTATTGGAAACGTCCCTGACTGGCGTTCTGCTGGGCGGGAGATCGAGTCCCTTTTAAACTCGATAGTTTCTAGTGGTATTTTCCCCATTTACGGACTTCCAACGCAAGAGCCCTTGCCTTGCTATAGGCAGGGCAATCTAATACCTACCTACCTACCTAGTAGTGTGTGCAATCTCACCATCCTTGTGAGCTAAGGATGGGGGTTTGTGGGTTCCTATAGGTCTACCTGCTGTGTCATGAGCAGCTATTGCCTGGCACTTCCTGGTTATAGCTTTGGCGCAGATTATATGGATATAAGGTCAATCTTTAGGGTATTTTCTGATAGGGCATTGTCTGCTAAGTCATCAGGAGCCATTGCCTGGCCCTTCCTGGTACTAGCTTAGGCTCTGATCATATGAATATATGTTCAGCCTCTAGGGCATAATCCTGCTAGAGATTTGTCACTGTCTCTTGCCGCAACCATTGCCTGGCCTCCCTGGTCCCAACTTAGGCGCTGATCATATGAATATATGTTCAGTCTCTAGGGTAGGGATGGGGAACCTGCGGCTTTAAAGGCACATATGGCCTTCTGGACCATCAAGTGCGGCCTTCTACGGCCTTTGATTTATGTACAGTATGTGTAGTATATTTCTGCTTTGACACTGAATATTGTGTTTTTGAAATCATTCTACTGTAAGTACACACAGACAGATATGTACATACAGACAATAGGAAAGTTGTGTTCAGTGATGTACCTCCCAGAGAATGGAAGCAATTTTTCCTTGAATTCAATGAATCCTAACTTGATACAACTAGCAGTTTTTCCTTGTCAGCTGCAACAGCTGTTGTAACTGACAAGGAAAAACTGCTAGTTGCAGTGAGTGATTTAACGTATGATGGACGAGAAGGTTCCTGTTTTGTCAATCTCCTAATTGTGATCTATGTTAGTTTTAGATGAGTCAACAGGTTCCAGATTTTTGGCATAAAAATATTTTATTTGTGCTTTCACTGATGAGTTTTGATTGTATGAAAAACAGCTTTCCTTAGGTAACTTTAACGCAAGGACAAGAGGAACATACATTTTAACAACTTCAATAAGCAATGTCACAAAGAGGGACTAAATTTTACTTCCTTATTATAATATGTTTTACACTGATGGTGTTCCTGCTATGATGGCTAAAAACTAGGGATTTATTGAACATCATAAGAAAGCAAATAATTGATTTTTTTTTTCAATGAAAACAGCTGTTTAAAAAGATACAATTTTTAACTGGGATGTTGCATTTTTATGAGATGTGATTGTTTAAAAAGTACCTACCTGCCAATATAAAATATTTGAAAAGGTTATATTGTTGATATTTATAAGCTATCTTTTCCAAAAGATTAATATTATTTCATTTATCACTTCAATACAAAGAACCTACTTGCTTAACTAAAGTAATTTGAAAATGACATGCTTTCGATATTATTCAATTACTTACGGTAGTTTGAAAACTACCCAAACTTGAATGAAATATTTAAAAAAAATATAATTCATATACTGATTACTAGTATAAAAAGTACTTAATTCAAATATTTAAAATTGTAATGCTTTAAATTTGTATAAACCTGTCACTCTTTCTTTAGATTACTAATAAATTACTTGGAGGATAAAACAACCAACAAAATTCTATGCGGCCTTCAGTAGCAATGAGGAATTGCAAGATGGCCTTCATCCATAAAAGGGTTCCCCACCCTTGCTCTAGGACATAGTCCTGCTAGGGCATTGTCACTGTCTCATGCCTCTGTCATTCATAAGCGGCCTTTAAACCTTTAAAAGGCGAACACTTCCTCGTCAGAGCCAGTTCTCTTGCAGCGGCCTCTATTAGTCTTGCAATTATTCATGCCTTTTCCATCACGTTCTGCTGAACTTTTGAGAATTCATCAATAATGTTGAAGGGAGTTTAAATTTTCATACATATCTTGACCTATCAGTTGAAAATGACAAAGTGAATTCTAAAATGCTTTTGCTTTTCGTTATTATTATTAAATTTATTGAATCAATCTCTGATAATATTTTTTTTTTTGGTGGTGGTGGGGGAGGGGGGGGGCAGTGTTTGATACGATTATTCTTGCATTTAGAAAATAATGATGATAATAGTAACCATCTCTGGATTTGGAAATAATGATGATGATAATAAGGATTTTTGCATTTTGAAAATAATTATGATAATATCAATCTTTGCATTCTGAAAACAATGTTGACAGTAAAAATAAAAACAGTCGAATTAAAATCCCTGCCAAGCTCCATTACCTTGACAGGCATACCAAGTCAATACTCACAAGCACAGCAGGTGCAGAGCCAATTAGAACCCACGGAGTGACAAACATCAACGGCATAATCGCAGCTTGAAGTACAGTATTCCTTTATGATTGTAGCGACCAAATATTCCTTTATGATTGTAGCGACCAAGTAATCCGTTATGATTGTAGCGACCAAGTATTCCTTAATGATTGTAGCGACCAAGTAATCCGTTCTGATTATAGGGACCCAGTAATCTGTTATGATTGTAACGAACAGGTATTCCTTTATGATTGTAGCGACCAAGTATTCCATTATGATTGTAGCGACCAAGTAATCCGTTCTGATTATAGCGACTAAGTACTCTGTTATGATTGTAACGAACAGGTATTCCTTTATGATTGTAGCGACAAAGTATTCCGTTATGATTGCAGCGACCAAGTAATCAATTATGATTGTAGCGACTAAGTAATCTGTTATGATTGTAGCGACCAAGTATTCCATTATGATTGTAGCGACCAAGTAATCAATTATGATTGTAGCGACTAAGTAATCTGTTATGATTGTAGCGACCAAGTAATCCTTTATAATTGTAGCGATCC